>NC_133745.1:22988369-23039780 GCF_048934315.1 Petromyzon marinus | reverse complement strand
AGAGAGAGACACAGGGAGAGAGAGACACGGTGAGACACGGGGAGACACGGGGAGAGACACGGGGGGGGGAGAGACACGGGGAGACACGGGGGGAGAGACACGGGGAGAGAGACACGGGGGGAGAGACACGGGGAGAGACACGGGGAGACACGGGGAGACACGGGGAGAGACAGGGGGAGACACGGGGAGACACGGGGAGATACACGGGGGGGGGAGAGACACGGGGAGACACGGGGAGAGACACGGGGGGGGAGAGACACGGGGAGACACGGGGAGAGACACGGGGGGGGAGAGGACACGTGAGAAGGAGACACGGGAGAGAGGGAGACACGGGGTGAGACACGGGGGGAGAGACACGGGAGAGACACGGGGGGGAGAGACACGGGGAGGAGAGGACACGGGGAGAGAGACACAGACACGGGGAGAGAGACAGGGAGAGAGAGACACGGGAGAGAAGAGACACGGGGAGAGAGAGACAGGGAGAGAGACACGGGGAGAGAGAGACACGGGGGAGAGAGAGACAGGGAGAGAGACACGGGGAGAGAGAGACACGGGGGAGAGAGACAGGGAGAGAGAGAGACACGGGGAGAGAGAGACACGGTGAGAGAGAGACACGGGGAGAGAGAGACACGGGGAGAGAGAGACACGGGGAGGGAGAGACACGGGAGAGAGAGACACGGGGAGAGAGAGACACGGGGAGAGAGAGACACGGGGAGAGAGAGACACGGGGAGAGAGAGACACGGGGAGAGAGAGACACGGGGAGGAGAGACACGGGGAGAGAGAGACACGGGGAGAGAGAGACACGGGGAGAGAGAGACACGGGGAGACACGGGGAGACGGGGGGAGAGACACGGGGAGAGACTGGGGGAGAGACACGGGGGGGAGAGACAGAGAGAGACACGGGGGGGGGGGAGACACGGGGGAGAGACACGGGGTGAGAGACACGGGGAGAGAGACACGGGGAGAGAGACACGGGGAGAGAGACACGGGGAGAGAGACACGGGGAGAGAGAGACACGGGGAGACACGGGGGGAGAGACAGAGAGAGACGGGGAGAGAGAGAGAGACACGAGGAGACATGGGGAGAGAGACACGGGGAGAGAGACAGAGAGAGACGGGGAGAGAGAGAGACACGGGGAGACACGGGGAGAGAGACACGGGAGAGAGACACGGGGAGAGAGACACGGGGAGAGAGACACGGGGAGAGAGACACGGGGAGAGAGAGACACGGGGAGAGAGAGACACGGGAGAGAGAGACACGGGGAGACACGGGGGGAGAGACACGGGGGGAGAGACAGAGAGAGACGGGGAGAGAGAGAGAGACACGGGGAGACACGGGGAGAGAGACACGGGGAGAGAGACACGGGGAGAGAGAGACACGGGGAGGGGAGAGACACGGGGAGACACGGGGGGAGAGACACGGGGGGAGAGACAGAGAGAGACACGGGGAGAGAGAGAGAGACACGGGGGGGGGAGAGACACGGGGAGACACGGGAGAGAGACACGGGGAGACACGGGGTGAGAGACACGGGGAGAGAGACACGGGGAGAGAGACACGGGGAGAGAGAGACACGGGGAGAGAGAGACACGGGGAGAGAGAGACACGGGGAGAGAGAGACACGGGGAGAGAGAGACACGGGGAGGGAGAGACACGGGGAGAGAGAGACACGGGGAGAGAGAGACACGGGGAGAGAGAGACACGGGGAGACACGGGGAGACGGGGGGGAGAGACACGGGGAGAGACTGGGGGAGAGACACGGGGGGAGAGACAGAGAGAGACACGGGGGGGGGGGGGGGAGACACGGGGGGAGAGACACGGGGTGAGAGACACGGGGAGAGAGACACGGGGAGAGAGACACGGGGAGAGAGACACGGGGAGAGAGACACGGGGAGAGAGACACGGGGAGAGAGACACGGGGAGAGAGACACGGGGAGAGAGAGACACGGGGAGACACGGGGGGAGAGACAGAGAGAGACGGGGAGAGAGAGAGAGAGACACGAGGAGACACGGGGAGAGAGACACGGGGAGAGAGACAGAGAGAGACGGGGAGAGAGAGAGACACGGGGAGACACGGGGAGAGAGACACGGGGAGAGAGACACGGGGAGAGAGACACGGGGAGAGAGACACGGGGAGAGAGAGACACGGGGAGAGAGAGACACAGGGAGAGAGAGACACGGGGAGACACGGGGGGAGAGACACGGGGGGAGAGACAGAGAGAGACGGGGGAGAGAGAGAGAGACACGGGGAGACACGGGGAGAGAGACACGGGGAGAGAGAGACACGGGGAGGGGAGAGACACGGGGAGACACGGGGGGAGAGACCGGGGGGAGAGACAGAGAGAGACACGGGGAGAGAGAGAGAGACACGGGGGGGGGAGAGACACGGGGAGACACGGGGAGAGAGACACGGGGTGAGAGACACGGGGAGAGAGACACGGGGAGAGAGACACGGGGAGAGAGAGACACGGGGAGAGAGAGAGACACGGGGAGAGACACGGGGAGACACGGGGAGACAGGGGGGGGGGGGGAGACACGGGGGGGGGAGAGAGACACGGAGAGACACGGGGAGAGACACGGGGAGACACGGGGAGAGAGACAGGAGGGAGAGAGAGACACGGGGAGAGAGAGACACGGGGAGACACGGAGAGACACAGGGAGAGAGAGACACGGGGAGACATGGAGAGACACAGGGAGAGAGAGACACGGGGAGAGAGAGACGGGGGGAGACACGGGGAGAGAGAGACACGGGGAGAGACACGGGGAGACCCGGGAGATGGGGGGGGGGGGGAGACACGGGGGGGGAGAGAGACGCAGAGAGACACGGGGAGAGAGACACGGGGGGAGAGAGACACGGGGAGACATGGAGAGACACGGGGAGAGAGAGACACGGGGAGACGGGGGGGGGGGGGGGGAGACACGGGGCGGGGAGAGAGACACGGAGAGACACGGGAGAGAGAGACACGGGGAGAGAGAGACACGGGGAGAGAGACACGGGGGAGAGAGACACGGGGAGACACGGAGAGATACGGGGAGAGAGAGACACGGGGAGACAGAGACACGGGGAGAGAGAGAGACACAGGGAGAAAGAGACACGGGGAGAGAGAGACACGGGTGGGGGAGAGAGATGGGGAGACACAGAGAGAGACACGGGGAGAGAGAGACACGGGGAGAGAGAGACGCGGGGAGAGAGAGACGCGGGGAGGGAGACACGGGGGAGAGAGACAGGGGGGGAGAGAGACACGGGGAGAGAGAGACACGGGGAGAGAGACACGGGGAGAGAGACACGGGAGAGAGAGAGAGACACGGAGACACGGGGAGAGAGAGAAATGGGGAGAGAGAGACACGGGGAGAGAGACACGGTGAGAGAGAGACACGGGGAGAGAGACACGGGGAGAGAGAGACACGGGAAGAGAGACACAGGGAGAGAGAGACACGTAGGGAGAGTAGCCGAGTGAGTGGCTGAGTGAGTGGCTGAGTTAGTAGCTGAGTAGCTGAGTGAGTAGCTGAGTGAGTGGCTGGTGAGTGGCCGAGTGAGTGGCCCAGTGAGTGGCCGAGTGAGTGGCTGAGTGAGTGGCTGGGTGAGTGGCTGGGTGAGTGGCTGGGTGAGTGGCTGAGTGAGTGGCTGGGTGAGTGGCTGAGTTAGTAGCTGAGTGGCTGAGTGGCTGAGTGAGTAGCTGATTGAGTGGCTGGTGAGTGGCCGAGTGTCCGAGTGAGTGGCTGAGTGAGTAACTGAGTGAGTGGCTGGGTGAGTGGCTGAGTGAGTGGCTGGGTGAGTGGCTGGGTGAGTGGCTGAGTGAGTGGCTGGTGAGTGGCTGGTGAGTGGCTGAGTGAGTGGCTGAGTGAGTGGCTGGTGAGTGGCCGAGTGAGTGGCCGAGTGAGTAACTGAGTGAGTGGCTGGGTGAGTGGCTGAGTGAGTGGCTGGGTGAGTAACTGAGTGAGTGGCTGGGTGAGTGGCTGGGTGAGTGGCTGAGTGAGTGGCTGAGTGAGTGGCTGGTGAGTGGCTGAGTGAGTGGCTGAGTGAGTGGCTGGTGAGTGGCCGAGTGACCGAGTGAGTAACTGAGTGAGTGGCTGAGTGAGTGGCCGGGTGAGTGGCCGGGTGAGTGGCCGGGTGAGTAACTGGGTGAGTAACTGGGTGAGTGGCTGGGTGAGTGGCTGGGTGAGTGGCTGAGTGAGTGGCTGGGTGAGTAACTGAGTGAGTGGCTGGGTGAGTGGCTGGGTGAGTGGCTGGGTGAGTGGCTGGGTGAGTGGCCGAGTGAGTGGCCAAGTGAGTGGCCGAGTGAGTGGCTGAGTGAGTGGCTGAGTGAGTGGCTGTGGTGAGTGGCTGAGTGAGTGGCCGGGTGAGTGGCCGGGTGAGTGGCCGAGTGAGTGGCCGGGTGAGTGGCTGGGTGAGTGGCTGAGTGAGTGGCTGAGTGAGTGGCTGAGTGAGTGGCTGAGTGAGTGGCTGAGTGAGTGGCTGGGTGAGTGGCTGAGTGAGTGGCTGAGTGAGTGGCTGAGTGAGTGGCTGAGTGAGTGGCTGGGTGAGTGGCTGGGTGAGTGGCTGGGTGGTGGCTGGGTGAGTGGCTGAGTTAGTCTGTCTCCGCAGCACGGCCCATTCCACCTGACGAGTCTCAACCAGGGTGGACCCTCTTCCACCTCCACCTCCTCCACCACCTCCACCACCTCCTCCACAACAACTACAACCACTGACGGGAATGGACGGTGTGTGAAGCTTCACTCACTCACCCACTCATCCACCCACTCACTCACCCACTCACCCAACCACTCACCTAACCACTCACCCAACCACTCACCCAACCAATCACCCAACCACCCACTCACTCACTCACCCACGCACTTACTCACCCATTTACTCACCCACTCGCCCATTCACCCACCAACTCACCCACCCACTCACTCACAAACCCACACACCCAACCACTCACCCTCTCACCCACTCACCCGCTCACTCACTCACCCGCTCACTCACTCACCCGGTCACTCACTCACCCGGTCACTCACTCACCCGCTCACTCACTCACCCGCTCACTCACCCACCCGCTCACTCACTCACCCGCTCACCTACCCAATCACCCACCCACTCACCTACCCACTCGCCTACTCATTCACGCACACACTGAGCACAGTAGATGAGTCAGCACAGCGTTTGTGCCAGGCTAGGTGCGCGTGTGAGTGTGTGTGTGTGTGTGAGTGTACGTGTGTGTGTGTGTGCGTGTGTGTGTGTGTGCGTGTGTGTGTGTGTGTACGTGTGTGCGTGTGTGTGTTTGTGCTTGCGTGTGTGTGTGTGTGAGTGTGTGCGTGTGTGTGTGTGTGTGCGTGTGTGTGTGTACGTGTGTGTGTGTGCGTGTGTGTGTGTGTGTGCGTGTGTGTGTGTGCGTGTGTACGTGTGTGCGTGTGTGTGTGTGTGCGTGCGTGCGTGAGTGTGTGTGTGCGTGTGTATGTGTGTGTGCGTGTGTGTGCGTGTGTGTGTGTGTGCGTGTGTATGTGTGTGTGCGTGTGTGTGTGTGTGTGTGCGTGTGTGTGCGTGTGTGTGTGTGTACGCGTGTGTGAGTGTGTGTGTGCGTGTGTGTGCGTGTGTGTGTGTGTACGCGTGTGTGTGTGCGTGTGTGTGTGTGCGTGTGTGTGTGTGTGCGTGTGTGTGTTTGTGCTTGTGTGTGTGTGTGTGAGTGTGTGCGTGTGTGAGTGTGTGGACGTGTGTGCGTGTGTGTGCGTGTGTGTGTGTGTACGCGTGTGTGTGTGTGTGCGCGTGTGTGTGTGTACGCGTGTGTGTGTGTGTGCTTGCGTGTCCAATTTGGTCCAATTTTGATTGGCTCCTCCCCTCATGGCGTCTGTGTCCACCACAGGGGCTAAACGGGGGCTCTGGACGGGTGCGAGGGGCTGGTAACCCCTCCACCTTCAATTAATTACCGCTAAACCACGAGTTAAACTTAAATATGTAACTAATAAGCTTGTGCCGGAGGCCCCGGGGGGCCAGGCGTCTATGACGTCTCCTGGCCAAACCCCAATTGGCGGAGCCAGGAGATTGAATATCCACCCTCGGGGCTCCTCCAGAAACAACGAAAAGCCACTACGGGTGGCCACGTGGAATGTTCTGAACGCTCACTTTGGCACCTGGGTCTGCCCCGTGACCTCCTGCCAGCGGGCGTTCGACACTTCACGTGGCCTCAGGGTGCACATAGCCTGGCACAAGCGTCGTGGTGACGTCACCGCCACTTAGTGGAGAATGGCGGTTGTTGTTGTGTGTGTGTGTGTTTGTGTGTGTGTGTTCCTAACATTAACATCTGCTGCTACGTGGTGTGTGTGAGTGTGTGTCTGTGTGTGTCTCTCTCTGTGTGTGTCTCTCTCTCTCTGTCTGTGTGTGTCTCTGTGTGTGTGTCTCTGTCTCTCTCTGTCTGTGTGTCTCTCTGTGTGTCTCTCTCCGTCTGTGTGTCTCTGTCTGTCTCTCTCTGTCTCTCTCTGTGTCTCTGTCTTTCTCCCTGTGTGTCTGTCTGTATGTCTGTCTCTCTGTCTGTATGTCTGTCTCTCTCTCTGTGTGTGTCTCTCTCTCTGTGTCTCTCTCTCTGTGTCTCTCTCTCTCTCTCTCTGTGTGTCTCTCTCTGTGTCTCTCTCTCTGTGTGTCTCTCTCTCTCTCTCTGTGTCTCTCTCTCTCTCTGTGTCTCTCTCTGTCTCTCTCTCTGTGTCTCTCTGTGTGTGTGTCTCTGTGCGTGTGTGTCTCTGTGTGTCTCTGTGTGTCTCCCTCTGTGTCTCTCTCTCTGTGTGTGTCTCTCTGTGTGTCTCTCTCTGTGTGTCTCTCTCTGTGTGTCTCTCTGTGTGTCTCTCTGTGTGTCTCTCTGTGTGTCTCTCTCTCTGTGTGTGTCTCTCTCTCTGTGTGTGTCTCTCTGTGTGTCTCTGTGTCTCTCTCTGTGTGTCTCTGTGTCTCTCTCTGTGTCTGTCTCTCTGTGTGTGTCTCTCTGTGTGTGTCTCTGTGCGTCTCTCTCTCTGCGTGTCTCTGTGTGTCTCTCTCTGTGTGTGTCTCTCTCTCTGTGTGTGTCTCTGTGTGTCTCTCTCTGTGTGTCTCTGTGTCTCTCTCTGTGTCTGTCTCTCTGTGTCTGTCTCTCTCTCTGTGTGTCTCTCTGTGTGTGTCTCTCTGTGTGTGTCTCTGTGTGTGTGTCTCTGTGTGTCTCTGTGTGTGTGTCTCTCTGTGTGTCTCTCTGTGTGTGTCTCTCTGTGTGTCTCTCTGTGTGTCTCTGTGTGTCTCTCTCTGTGTCTCTCTCTGTGTGTGTCTCTCTCTGTGTTTCTCTCTCTCTGTGTCTCTGTGTCTCTCTCTGTGTCTGTCTCTCTCTCTCTGTGTGTGTCTCTGTGTGTCTCTCTGTGTGTCTCTCTCTGTGTGTCTCTCTGTGTCTCTCTCTCTGTGTGTCTGTGTCTCTCTCTGCGTGTCTCTGTGTGTGTCTCTCTCTGTGTGTCTCTGTGTGTGTCTCTCTCTGTGTGTCTCTGTGTGTGTCTCTCTCTGCGTGTCTCTGTGTGTGTCTCTCTCTGTGTGTCTCTGTGTGTGTCTCTGTGTGTGTCTCTCTCTGTGTGTCTCTCTCTGTGTGTCTCTGTGTGTCTCTCTCTGTGTCTCTCTCTGTGTGTCTCTCTCTCTGTACACAGCTTGGTTACCGTGCCAACCGCCGCCGTTGCCATGGAAACACCACCAAGGCGGTTGCTAGGCGACGATAAGACTCTGATGCCTCCTCCACCACCCACAGGTAGCAGCAACAGCACTCACACACGGTCTGTGCCAGGCTAGGTTCACCTCTAGGCTGGCAGGAGGTCACGTGACAGACCCAGCAGGTGACATGGGTTGTGCTGCTGTGCCAGGCTAGGTGCATGAGGAGTAGGTCACGTGACAGACCCTGTAGGTGCCATGGGTTGTACTGCTGTGCCAGGCTAGGTGCATGAGGAGGAGGTCACGTGACAGACCCTGTAGGTGACATGGGTTGTGCTGCTGTACCAGGCTAGGTGCATGAGGTCACGTGACAGACCCAGCAGGTGCCATGGGTTGTGCTGCTGTGCCAGGCTAGGTGCATGAGGTCACGTGACAGACCCTGCAGGTGCCATGGGTTGCGCTGCTGTACCAGGCTAGGTGCATGAGGTCACGTGACAGACCCAGCAGGTGCCATGGGTTGTGCTGCTGTGCCAGGCTAGGTGCATGAGGTCACGTGACAGACCCAGCAGGTGCCATGGGTTGCGCTGCTGTGCCAGGCTAGGTGCATGAGGAGGAGGTCACGTGACAGACCCTGTAGGTGCCATGGGTTGTGCTGCTGTGCCAGGCTAGGTGCATGAGGAGGAGGTCACGGGACAGACCCAGCAGGTGCCATGGGTTGTGCTGCTGTGCCAGGCTAGGTGCATGAGGAGGAGGTCACGGGTCACTCACCCACTCAACCATTCACAGACACACACAAATACCCCCCCTGTATCGCCCACACAGACTTATAGGGGCAAGTGCTGTCAGTAGTAGCGAGTAGCAGCACCACCTATGATGTACACACAGACAAAGCTCCCCCAGGTAGCCTCTAGCAGGGCTGTAGGGGCAAGTGCTGTGTTAGACACACAGGCAAAGCTCCCTCAGGTAGCCTCTAGCAGGGCTGTAGGGGCAAGTGCAGTGTTAGACACACACAGACAAAGCTCCCCCAGGTAGCCTCTAGCAGGGCTGTAGGGGCAAGTGCAGTGTTAGACACACACACAGACAAAGCTCCCCCAGGTAGCCTCTAGCAGGGCTGTAGGGGCAAGTGCAGTGTTAGACACACAGACAAAGCTCCCCCAGGTAGCCTCTAGCAGGGCTGTAGGGGCAAGTGCTGCACCTATGAAGGCTACCGGCACTGTGGCACACACAGAGAGGGGGTGGGTGGCCAGCACCACCACGCCCGGCCGCCTTTGTCTCCCCTATGGGGATGTACACTCACACACTCATACACTCACACACTCACACTCACTCACACACTCACTCATACACTCACTCACTCATACACTCACTCATACACTCACTCATACACTCACTCATACACTCACTCACTCATACACTCACTCATACACTCACTCACTCATACACTCACTCACTCATACACTCACTCACTCATACACTCACTCACTCATACACTCACTCACTCATTCACTCATACACTGACTCACTCATACACTCACTCATACACTCACTCACTCATACACTCACTCACACACTCACTCATACACTCACTCACTCACTCATACACTCACTCACACACTCACTCACTCATACACTCACTCACTCATACACTCACTCATACACTTACTCAGTCATACACTCATACACTCACTCACACACTCACTCACTCATACACTCACTCACTCATACACTCACTCACTCATACACTCATACACTCACACACTCACTCACTCATACACTCACTCATACACTCACTCACTCATACACTCATACACTCACTCATACACTCACTCATACACTCACTCACTCATACACTCACTCACTCACTCATACACTCACTCATACACTCACTCATACACTCACTCACTCTTACACTCACACACTCACTCACACACTCACTCACTCACTCTTTGTGTCTCCATGTGCCTGATTCCTGTGTCTAACCAGTGTGTCTGTGGTTGTGTGTGTGAGTCTGTGTCTTTGTGTGTGTCTGTGTGTCTTTGTGTGTGTCTGTCTGTGTGTCTGTGTCTTTGCGTGTGTGTCTGTGTCTTTGTGTGTGTGTGTCTTTGCGTGTGTGTCTGTGTCTTTGTGTGTGTCTGCCTTTGTGTGTGTGTCTGTGTGTGTCTGTGTGTCTGTGTCTGTGTGTGTCTGTCTGTGTGTCTGTCTGTGTGTGTCTGTCTCTGTGTCTCTGTATTTTTGTCTCTCTCTCTCTGCTTTGACGATAACGAATCCTTCAATATCATCACCATCATCATCACCACCATCACCACTTCCAACACCATCACCACCATCACCTCCAACACTATCACCACCACCACCAATTTCACTACCTCCATCACCACCATCACCTCCACCACCATCACCACCACCACCGTCACCACCATCACCACCACCATCACGACCACCATCACCACCATCACCACCACCACTGTCACCACCACCATCACCACCACCACCGTCACCACCACCATCACCACCACCATCACCATCATCACCACCACAACCACCACCATCGCAGCCATGATGATGCCCCCACCCGCAATTTCGCTGGGCACACCACCCCCAGCAAAGCGGAGGGTGGTGGGTGGGGTGGTGGGTGGAGCGGTGGGTGGAGCGGTGGGTGGAGCGGTGGGTGGAGCGGTGGGTGGGGCGGTGGGTGAGGTGGCTAAGTCGGGTGTCGTGGTGAGGGTGGACGGAGCGGTCCCCCCCACCTCGACGCCCACTCCCCACCACCACCACCACCACCCGCACCCCCTCCACGCTCTCGTCCAGTACGCGGAGCTCTCCGACTCAGACTCGGACGCGGAGGCAGATGGCCCTGACGCCGCTCCGTCCCAGCTCCCCGCCACGTCCCAGCTCCCCGCCACGTCCCAGCTCCCCGGCACGTCCCAGCTCCCCGCCACGTCCCAGCTCCCCGCCACGTCCCAGCTCCCCGGCACGTCCCAGCTCCCCGCCACGTCCCAGCTCCCCGCCACGTCCCAGCTCCCCGCCACGTCCCAGCTCGCCGCCACGTCCCAGCTCCCCGCCACGTCCCAGCTCCCCGGCACGTCCCAGCTCCCCGCCACGTCCCAGCTCGCCGCCACGTCCCAGCTCCCCGCCACGTCCCAGCTCCCCGCCACGTCCCAGCTCCCCGCCACGTCCCAGCTCCCCGCCACGTCCCAGCCTTCCGGCACGTCCCAGCTCCCCGCCACGTCCCAGCTCGCCGGCACGTCCCAGCGCCCCGGCACGTCCCAGCTCCCCGGCACGTCCCAGCTCCCCGGCACGTCCCAGCTCGCCGCCACGTCCCAGGTCGCCGCTTCGCCTCGCTCGCTGCATCGGCACAGCCTGGCGGTGGCACGGGCTCTGTCCAGGACCGGGGCTCCATCCTCGCCGGTGCCGGTGGCCGGTGGGCGCGGGGAGAGGCGGGGGAGTGGGTCGCGTGCTGCGTTGGCTGAGATATCAGCAGCGTCATCAGCAGCAGCAGCATCAGCAGCAGCGTCATCAGCAGCAGCAGCAGCGTCATCAGCAGGTGGAGGAAGGAAAGGCACGTTGAAGACCAACACGCCGTTTTGGATGGTGCCCTGATGGAGTTGGTGTGGGTGGGTGTGGGTGGGTGTGGGTGGGTGATGGTGGGTAAGTGGGCGTTGGGTGGGTTAGGCGAGTGAGCGGGTGATTGAGTGATGGGGTGAGTGGTTGGGTGAGCGGGTGGGTGGGTGAGTGAGTGATGGGTGAGCGGGTGGGTGGGTGAGCGGGTGATTGAGTGATGGGGTGAGTGAGTGGGTGGGTGAGCGAGTGGGTGAGCGGGTGGGTGGGTGAGCGAGTGAGCGGGTGAGCGGGTGATTGAGTGATGGGGTGAGCGGGTGGGCGAGTGAGTGATGGGATGGGTGGATGAGTGAATGGGTGGGTGAGTGAATGGGTGGGTGGGTGAGCGGGTGGGTGAGTGATGGGATGGGTGGGTGAGTGAATGGGTGGGTGAGTGATGGGATGGGTGGGTGAGTGGATGGGTGGGTGAGTGAATGGATGGGTGAGTGATGGGATGGGTAGGTGAGTGGATGGGTGGGTGAGTGAATGGGTGGGTGAGTGATGGGTGAGTGAATGGGTGGGTGAGTGAGTGATGGGTGAGTGGATGGGTGGGTGAGTGAATGGGTGGGTGAGTGATGGGTGAGTTATGGGGTGAGGTGAGTGATGGGATGGGTGGGTGAGTGAATGGGTGGGTGAGTGAATGGGTGGGTGAGTGAATGGGTGGGTGGGTGAGTGAGTGATGGGTGAGTGATGGGGTGAGGTGAGTGATGGGTGAGTGATGGGATGGGTGGGTGAGTGATGGGTGAGTGATGGGATGGGTGGGTGAGTGAATGGGTGGGTGAGTGAATGGGTGGGTGGGTGAGTGAATGATGGGTGAGTGATGGGGTGAGGTGAGTGATGGGATGGGTGAGTGATGGGATGGGTGGGTGAGTGAATGGGTGGGTGGGTGAGTGAGTGATGGGTGAGGTGAGTGATGGGATGGGTGAGTGATGGGGTGAGGTGAGGTGATGGGTGAGTGATGGGATGGGTGGGTGAGTGATGGGTGAGTGATGGGATGGGTGGGTGAGTGATGGGTGAGTGATGGGGTGAGGTGAGTGATGGGATGGGTGAGTGATGGGGTGAGGTGAGTGATGGGTGAGTGATGGGATGGGTGGGTGAGTGATGGGTGGGTGATGGGATGGGTGGGTGAGTGATGGGTGGGTGAGTGAATGGGTGGGTGGGTGAGTGATGGGATGGGTGGGTGAGTGAATGGGTGGGTGAGTGAGTGATGGGTGAGTGGATGGGTGGGTGAGTGATGGGTGAGTTATGGGGTGAGGTGAGTGATGGGATGGGTGGGTGAGTGAATGGGTGGGTGAGTGAGTGATGGGGTGAGGTGAGTGATGGGTGAGTGATGGGATGGGTGGGTGAGTGATGGGTGGGTGAGTGAATGGATGGGTGAGTGATGGGATGGGTGGGTGAGTGAATGGGTGAGTGATGGGATGGGTGGGTGAGTGAGTGATGGGGTGAGGTGAGTGATGGGGTGAGGTGAGTGATGGGATGGGTGGGTGAGTGATGGGTGAGTGATTTCTTGTAACAATAAAGTCTGTATCGGTGAATGTTACACGTGGTGTGTGTGACTATTCTGAACCCAGATCATCACGTGTTCCACCACGTCGTTTCACCCAAATAACACGGCGCTTGTGCCAGGCTAGGTGCACCTGGAGACCTCTTAAAGCATCAAAGTGTTTCTGGCAGAAGGAGGTCACGTGACAGACTCAGCAGGTGCCATGGGTTGTGCTGCTGTGCCAGGCTAGGTGCATGAGTAGGAGGTCACGTGACAGACCCAGCAGGTGCCATGGGTTGTGCTGCTGTGCCAGGTTCGGTGCATGAGGAGGCCACGTGACAGACCCAGGCTGCTCTGGGTCCTACTGCCAGTATCGTCAGATGAGAAATTTCCCCACTTCTGCCTCCCGTCCCGGCCAATCGGTTGCTAGGAAGCATTTACCCCTCCCCCACCCAAGATGGCCGCCGCGATGTCGCCCCGCTTAACATGGCTGCCGTGATGGGCCCCCACCTAACATGGCCGCCGCAATGTCTTCCTACCCAACATGGCCGCCACAGCGTAACCCTCACGCAACATGGGGGGGGAGGGGGGTTTCTAGTCGTAACATGAATATTAAGCAGCCTGTGGCGACGTCACTTCCGTCTCGCCGCCATGGGGGGAACTGTCAAGCCTCATGAATATTAAGCAGGAGCCTCCACCGACGTCAGTACCGCTCATGAATATTGAGCAGCTTCCCATCAAAAGTCGAGGCGTCAGACGTCATACCTCATGCATATTAAGTAGACCCTGGCTCCCCACCTCATGAATATTAATTAGGTGAGCGGGGGGGCGGGAAAAGCTCCACCCGCATGAATATTAAGCGGGCAGGGTTACGACCCCATTGGTCAACGTCGCCACCTCATGAATATTAATTACGGGAGGGTGAGGAGGGCCCTCTAACCCTCATGAATATTAAGTAGGCAGGGTTCCCACCCCATTGGCCAATGTCGCCAACTCATGAATATTGCTCTTTGGTCCTTTCGGTAAAGTCACGTAGATGGGAAATAACAATAACGAAAAAAAATTAATTACGTGAACATTAACAAATACTAAATAAAAATAAGGATTTGAAAATAATAAAAACGGGAGAAAAAAATTAAATAACAAGAGTTCCCACCCACCCCCCCCATTGGTCAACGTCGTCACCTCATGAATATTAATGAGCTGCGTCGCGTGACGTCACTTCCTGCGTCCTTCGCCGCCGCAGTCGCCTTCGTCTCCGCATCGCTCCGCCATGGCGCCTCCGGCCTCCTCAGCCTTCGTCGTCCTCGCTCGCCGCTTCGCCACCTCGTCGCTGCGCCGCAGCCACTACGGCGAGGGTCCCGGCCAGGTAACGAGGAGTGGCGGAAGAATCAAACAAACAAAAAAAACTCTTCCCCCGCCCGCGTGGAACCGGTGAAGCCACCCAAGGTCACCTACCCACCCCCCCGTCGACCTAGGCCGCAGGCTTTATCCGCTTTTCCTGAGTCGCTTCCTCGTACTCCGCCCCACCACCCACCACCCCCCCACCAAACTCTATTGGGGTGAGCGCTCGGGCCTCGTGGTTGAGGCTTTTTCCGGTTTGCCTGGAGATCCGGCCAGGCGCGATGCGCTGCTCGTGGGAGGCAAAGACGGCCGGCCTCTCCGTCTCGACGGCTACCCGCCAACGTGCTAGCGTCTCCTGAATGGTTGTCTCTGTCTGTCACCGTGTGTGTCTGTCTCTCTGTCTGTCTGTGTCTTGTCTGTGTCTCTGTGTCTTGTCTCTGTCTCTCTGTGAGTGTCTCTCTGTGTGTCTCTTTGTGTGTCTCTTTCTCTGTGTCTGTCTCTCACTGTGTGTCTCTGTGTGTGTCTTTGTCTCTCTGTGTCTTGTCTGTGTCGCACTGTCTGTCTCTCTGTGTGTCTCTTTCTCTGTGTGTCTGTGTCTCTGTGTCTAGTCTGTCTCTGTGTCTCTTTCTCTGTGTCTATCTGTGTCTTGTCTGTGTCTCACTGTGTGTCTCTCTGTGAGTGTCTGTGTCTCTGTGCCTTTCTCTCTGTGTCTCTTTCTCTGTGTCTGTCTCTGTGTGTCTGTGTCTCACTGTGTGTCACTGTGTGTCTGTCTCTCTGTGTGTCTCTCTGTCACCGTGTGTGTCTGTCTCTCTGTCTGTCTCTCTGTGAGTGTCTTTCTCCGTGTCTCTTTCTCTGTGTCTTGTCTGTGTGTCTCTCTGTGAGTGTATGTGTCTCTGTGTCTTGTCAGTCTCTCTGTGTGTCTGTGTCTCACTGTGTGTCTGTCTCTGTGTGTGTGTCTATCTGTGTGTCTGTGTCTTGTCTGTCTCTGTCTTGTCTGTGTCTTGTCTGTCTCTGTCTTGTCTGTGTCTCTGTGTGTGTCACTGTATGTCACTGTGTGTGTCACTGTATGTCTCTCTGTGTGTCTCACTGTGTGTCTCACTGTGTGTCTGTGTCTCTCTGTGTGTCTGTGTCTCTCTGTGTGTCTGTGTCTCTCTGTGTGTGTGTCTCGCTGTGTGTGTGTCGCTGTGTGTGTGTCTCACTGTGTGTGTGTCTCACTGTGTGTGTGTCTCACTGTGTGTGTGTCTCACTGTGTGTGTGTAGAACATGCCCTTCTCAGTAGAGAATCGCTGGCGTCTCCTGGCCCTCATGGTCGGCTTCTTCGGCAGCGGCTTTGCCCTTCCCTTCGTAGTGGTGCGGCACCAGCTGCTGAAGAAGTAGCGCACAGCGTGAGTGGAACAAACCACTCAATTACTCACTCACCCACTCACTCACACACTCACTCACACACTCATACACTCGCACATACACTCACTCACACACTCACTCATACACTCACTCACACACTCACTCAATTACTCACTCACTCGTACACTCACTCACACACTCACTCACACACTCATACACTCGCACATACACTCACTCACTCACACACTCACTCATACACTCACTCACACACTCACTCGTACACTCACTCACTCATACACTCACTCACTCATACACTCACTCATACACTCACTCACTCATACACCCACTCACTCATACACTCACTCACTCATACACTCACTCACTCATACACTCACTCATACACTCACTCACACACTCACTCATACATTCACTCATACACTCACTCATACACTCGCTCGTACACTCACTCACTCGTACACTCACTCACACACTCACTCACACACTCACTCGTACACTCACTCACTCGTACACTCACTCGTACACTCACGCACTCACTCATACACTCACTCACTCATACACTCACTCACTCATACACTCACTCACTCATACACTCACTCACTCATACACTCACTCACTCATACACTCACTCATACACTCACTCACTCACAGTCACTCACACTCTCACTCACTCACTCGTACACTCACTCACTCGTACACTCACTCACTCATACACTCACTCACACACTCACTCATACACTCACTCACACACTCACTCATACACTCACTCACTCATACAGTCACTCATACACTCACTCATACACTCACTCACACACTCATACACTCACTCGTACACTCACTCACACACTCATACACTCACTCACACACTCACTCACTCATACACTCACTCATACACTCACTCATACACTCACTCATACACTCACTCACACACTCACTCGTACACTCACTCACACACTCATACACACACTCACTCGTACACTCACTCACTCGTACACTCACTCGTACACTCACTCACTCATACACTCACTCATACACTCACTCATACACTCACTCACACACTCATACACCCACTCGTACACTCACTCACACACTCACTCATACACTCACTCACTCATACCCTCACTCACTCATACACTCACTCATACACTCACTCATACACTCACTCATACACTCACTCACTCACACACTCACTCACTCATACACTCACTCATACACTCACTCACTCACACACTCACTCACTCGTACACTCACTCGTACACTCACTCACACACTCACTCACACACTCACTCGTACACTCACTCACTCGTACACTCACACACTCACTCATACACTCACTCACTCATACACTCACTCACTCATACACTCACTCACTCATACACTCACTCACTCATACACTCACTCACACTCTCACTCACTCACTCGTACACTCACTCACTCGTACACTCACTCATACACTCACACACTCACTCATACACTCACTCACACACTCACTCATACACTCACTCACTCATACAGTCACTCATACACTCACTCACTCATACACTCACTCATACACTCCCTCATACACTCACTCACACACTCACTCATACACTCACTCACACACTCACTCGTACACTCACTCACTCACTCGTACACTCACTCACTCGTACACTCACTCACTCGTACACTCACTCACACACACACTCACTCACACACACACACTCACTCACACACTCACTCGTACACTCACTCACTCGTACACTCACTCACTCATACACTCACACACTCATACACTTACTCATACACTCACTCACACACTCACTCATACACTCACTCATGCACTCACTCATACACTCACTCGTACACCCACTCACTCACACATACACTCATACACTCACACTCACTCATACACTCACTCACACGTATTCACTCATACACACACTCACTCATACACACACTCACTCATACACTTACTCATACACTCACTCACTCATACACTCACTCATACACTCACTCACACGTTCACTCACTCACTCGGAATTCTTCTACCCGTGACGGTGGTGGTGACCTTTGTGAAGATTTACTCACTCACTGTCACACTCCCTCCTCCCCGTGTCTCCCTCCTCCCCGTGTCTCCCTCCTCCCCGTGTCTCTCTCCCCGTGCCTCTCTCTCCCCGTCTCTCTCTCTCCCCGTGTCTCTCTCCCCGTGTCTCTCTCTCCACGTGTCTCTCTCCACGTGTCTCTCTCCCCGTGTCTCTCTCTCCCCGTGTCTCTCTCTCCCCGTGTCTCTCTCTCCCCGTGTCTCTCTCTCCCCGTGTCTCTCTCCCCGTGTCTCTCTCCCCGTGTCTCTCTCCCCACGTGTCTCTCTCTCTCTCCCCGTGTCTCTCTCTCTCTCCCCGTGTCTCTCTCTCTCTCCCCCGTGTCTCTCTCTCTCTCCCCGTGTCTCTCTCTCCCCGTGTCTCTCTCTCCCCGTGTCTCTCTCTCCCCGTGTCTCTCTCTCCCCGTGTCTCTCTCCCCGTGTCTCTCTCTCCCCGTGTCTCTCTCTCCCCGTGTCTCTCTCTCCCCGTGTCTCTCTCTCCCCGTGTCTCTCTCTCCCCGTGTCTCTCTCTCTCTCCCCGTGTCTCTCTCTCTCTCCCCGTGTCTCTCTCTCTCTCTCCCCGTGTCTCTCTCTCTCTCCCCGTTTCTCTCTCTCTCCCCCCGTGTCTCTCTCTCTCTCCCCGTGTCTCTCTCTCCCCGTATCTCCCCGTGTCTCTCTCTCCCCGTGTCTCCCCGTGTCTCCCCGTGTCTCCCTCCTCCCCGTGTGTAGATGGTTGCTGTCTCCATGATGTCTCCGCGTCTCCTCTGCTGAATTTGGTTTTGAGCGTAAATAATAAACTCTGATCTCGGCACAGACTCCACTGCGTCGCCTCTGTGTGTCAGCATCATCAGCATCAGCATGATCATCATCAGCATGATCATCATCAGCATGATCATCATCAGCATGATCATCATCAGCATCATGATCATCATCAGCATCATCATCATGATCATCATCAGCATGATCATCAGCATGATGATCATTATGATCAGCATCATCATGATCAACATCATCATGATCAGCATCATCATGAGCAGCAGCATCATCATGTTCAGCATCATCATGAGCAGCAGCATCATCATGATCAGCATCAGCAGCATCATCATGATCAGCAGCAGCATCATGATCAGCAGCAGCATCATCATGATCAGCAGCATCATCATGATCAGCAGCAGCATCATCATGATCAGCAGCATCATCATGATCAGCATCATCATGATCAGCATCATCATGATCAGCAGCAGCATCATCATGAGCAGCAGCATCATCATGATCAGCAGCAGCATCATGATCAGCAGCATCATCATGATCAGCAGCAGCAGCATCAGCAGCATCATGATCAGCAGCAGCATCATCATGATCAGCAGCATCATCATGATCAGCAGCAGCATCATCATGATCAGCATCATCATGATCAGCAGCATCATCATCATGATAATCATGCTCACAGCTCCCCCAGGTAGCCTCTAGCAGTGCTGTAGGGTCAAGTGCTGTGTTAGACACACAGACAAAGCTCCCCCAGGTAGCCTCTAGCAGGGTTGTAGGGGCAAGTGCTGTGTTAGACACACAGACAAAGCTCCCCCAGGTAGCCTCTAGCAGGGTTGTAGGGGCAAGTGCAGTGTTAGACACACAGACAAAGCTCCCCCAGGTAGCCTCTAGCAGGGCTGTAGGGGCAAGTGCAGTGTTAGACACACACAGACAAAGCTCCCCCAGGTAGCCTCTAGCAGGGCTGTAGGGGCAAGTGCAGTGTTAGACACACACAGATAAAGCGCCCCCAGGTAGCCTCTAGCAGGGCTGTAGGGGAAAGTGCTGCTAGTGGCGAGTAGCACCACCTATGATGTACACACAGATAAAGTTCCCCCAGGTAGCCTCTAGCAGGGTTGTAGGGGCAAGTGCTGTGTTAGACACACAGACAAAGCTCCCCCAGGTAGCCTCTAGCAGGGTTGTAGGGGCAAGTGCAGTGTTAGACACAGATAAAGCTGCCCCAGGCAGCCTCTAGCAGGGCTGTAGGGGCAAGTGCAGTGTTAGACACACAGATAAAGCGCCCCCAGGTAGCCTCTAGCAGGGCTGTAGGGGAAAGTGCTGCTAGTGGCGAGTAGCACCACCTATGATGTACACACAGATAAAGTTCCCCCAGGTAGCCTCTAGCAGGGCTGTAGGGGCAAGTGCAGTGTTAGACACACAGATAAAGCTCCCCCAGGTAGCCTCTAGCAGGGCTGTAGGGGCAAGTGCAGTGTTAGACACAGACAAAGTTCCCCCAGGTAGCCTCTAGCAGGGCTGTAGGGGCAAGTGCAGTGTTAGACACAGACAAAGCTCCCCCAGGTAGCCTCTAGCAGGGCTGTAGGGGCAAACGAGGGGGTGGGTGGCCAGCACTACGCCCGCCCGCCTTTGTATCCCCCAGTGATAGCGATGTTGACCTCACACCGCCACCACACCAGGCACTCATTTGAGGCTGAGTGGACCTAGGAGGAGACCCAGGATCGGTTTGGCACGCGGCCCAACTGAACCCAGGTCGTAGCTGGGCTCGCAGCGCCAACCACTGCGCCACCGCTCCCCACACCTTCCCCTACCCAAGATGGCGACAGTCTTCCCCCCCCCAAAGATGGCGACAGGTTCGCTCTCCCCCATACCCAAGATGGCGACAGGCTAGCTCTCCCCTATCCAAGATGGCGAGTCTTCCCCCCTACCCAAGATGGCGAGTTTCTCTCTCCCCCCTTATCCAAGATGGCGACAGTCTCCCCACCCAAGATGGCGGCGATCTCCCCCATCTATTCCCCACCGCCACCTTCAACGTTACACCCAACATCAGAATCGCTCCTCATCGATTCCCATCCGATTCCCACCACCTCCCCTAACGTTACACCAAACGTCCGAATCGATTTGTCATTTAAACTCAAAAGAGAATCGTTACCCATTTAAATCGACCTTCGCCCTCCACCCCCCCCGCCTGATGGAGGTCGCCGCAGCCCGGGGCGACCCCGCGGGTTGTCCCGGAGGGTCCGGGGCCTCGCCCGGAGGGTCCGGGGCCTCGCCCGGAGGGTCCGGGGCCTCGCCCGGTGGGTCCGGGGCCTCGCCCGGAGGGTCCGGGGCCTCGCCCGGAGGGTCCGGGGCCTCGCCCGGAGTGTCCGGGGCCTCGCCCGGAGGGTCCGGGGCCTCGCCCGGTGGGTCCGGGGCCTCGCCCGGAGTGTCCGGGGCCTCGCCCGGAGTGTCCGGGGCCTCGCCCGGAGGGTCCGGGGCCTCGCCCGGAGGGTCCGGGGCCTCGCCCGGAGGGTCCGGGGCCTCGCCCGGAGGGTCCGGGGCCTCGTCCGGAGGGGCCGGGGCCTCGCCCGGAGGGGCCGGGGCCTCGCCCGGAGGGTCCTGGGCCTCGCCCGGAGGGTCCTGGGCCTCGCCCGGAGGGTCCGGGGCCTCGCCCGGTGGGTCCGGGGCCTCGCCCGGTGGGTCCGGGGCCTCGCCCGGAGGGTCCTGGGCCTCGCTCCTCGACTCGCACCGAGGCCGCGACTCGCTCCTGCGGGCCCTGTGCCACGGGGCTCGCCTCGCTGGAGGCCTTCTCCTCGTCCTGCCAGACACTCCACCACCATCATCATCATCATCACGATCATCATCACCACCACCACCATCATCACGATCATCACGATCATCATCACCACCATCATTATCATCATCATCACCACCACCATCACCACCACCATCACCACCATCACCTCACCCTCACCATCCTCCTGCTGCTGCTGCTGCTGCTCCGCTCTCGCGGTCCGCCTTGGGCCCCGCGCTGCTGGGGGCCAGCGAGGAGCTGGGCCGAGCCCGCGTGGCCCTCCGCCTGCTGGGCCACGCGGCCACTCTCAGAGAGGCCGCCGCCTACCGCCTGGGACAGCCGGTAACCTCACCAGCTGTCTGTACACCTCACCAGCTGTCTGTACACCTCACCAGCTGTCTGTACACCTCACCAGCTGTCTAGCTCACCAGCTGTCTAGCTCACCAGCTGTCTACCTCACCAGCTATCTAGCTCACCAGCTGTCTACCTCACCAGCTGTCTAGCTCACCAGCTGTCTAGCTCACCAGCTGTCTGTACAACTCACCAGCTGCCTACCTCACCAGCTGCCTACCTCACCAGCTGTACACCTCACCAGCTGCCTACCTCACCAGCTGCCTACCTCACCAGCTGTACACCTCACCAGCTGCCTACCTCACCAGCTGCCTACCTCACCAGCTGTACACCTCACCAGCTGTCTACCTCACCAGCTGTCTACCTCACCAGCTGTCTGTACACCTCACCAGCTGTCTAGCTCACCAGCTGTCTACCTCACCAGCTGTCTGTACACCTCACCAGCTGTGTGTCTAGCTCACCAGCTGTCTAGCTCACCAGCTGTCTACCTCACCAGCTGTGTGTCTACCTCACCAGCTGTGTGTCTAGCTCACCAGCTGTCTAGCTCACCAGCTGTCTAGCTCACCAGCTGTCTAGCTCACCAGCTGTCTAGCTCACCAGCTGTACACCTCACCAGCTGTCTAGCTCACCAGCTGTCTGTACACCTCACCAGCTGTCTAGCTCACCAGCTGTCTACCTCACCAGCTGTCTACCTCACCAGCTGTCTAGCTCACCAGCTGTCTAGCTCACCAGCTGTCTAGCTCACCAGCTGCCTAGCTCACCAGCTGTCTGTACACCTCACCAGCTGTCTAGCTCACCAGCTGTCTAGCTCACCAGTTGTCTACCTCACC
Source organism: Petromyzon marinus (assembly GCF_048934315.1). Classification (NCBI taxonomy): domain Eukaryota; kingdom Metazoa; phylum Chordata; class Hyperoartia; order Petromyzontiformes; family Petromyzontidae; genus Petromyzon; species Petromyzon marinus. The sequence continues at coordinate 23,017,603 of NC_133745.1, read as the reverse complement.
AGCTGTCTACCTCACCAGCTGTCTACCTCACCAGCTGTCTGTACACCTCACCAGCTGTCTGTACACCTCACCAGCTGTCTGTACACCTCACCAGCTGTCTAGCTCACCAGCTGTCTAGCTCAACAGCTGTCTAGCTCACCAGCTGTCTAGCTCACCAGCTGTCTAGCTCACCAGCTGTGTCTAGCTCACCAGCTGTCTACCTCACCAGCTGTGTGTCTAGCTCACCAGCTGTCTAGCTCACCAGATGTCTAGCTCACCAGCTGTCTAGCTCACCAGCTGTCTAGCTCACCAGCTGTCTGTACACCTCACCAGCTGTCTATCTCACCAGCTGTCTACCTCACCAGCTGTCTACCTCACCAGCTGTCTACCTCACCAGCTGTCTGTACACCTCACCAGCTGTCTGTACACCTCACCAGCTGTCTAGCTCACCAGCTGTCTAGCTCACCAGCTGTGTGTACACCTCACCAGCTGTCTGTACACCTCACCAGCTGTCTAGCTCACCAGCTGTCTACCTCACCAGTTGTCTACCTCACCAGCTGTCTACCTCACCAGCTGTCTAGCTCACCAGCTGTACACCTCACCAGCTGTACACCTCACCAGCTGTCTACCTCACCAGCTGTGTGTCTACCTCACCAGCTGTCTAGCTCACCAGCTGTCCAGCTCACCAGCTGTCCAGCTCAACAGCTGTCCAGCTCACCAGCTGTCCAGCTCACCAGCTGTCCAGCTCACCAGCTGTCCAGCTCACCAGCTGTCCAGCTCACCAGCTGTCTAGCTCACCAGCTGTCTACCTCACCAGCTGTCTACCTCACCAGCTGTCTGTACACCTCACCAGCTGTCTAGCTCACCAGCTGTCTAGCTCACCAGCTGTCTGTACACCTCACCAGCTGTGTGTCTACCTCACCAGCTGTCTACCTCACCAGCTGTCTAGCTCACCAGCTGTCTACCTCACCAGCTGTGTGTACACCTCACCAGCTGTCTACCTCACCAGCTGTCTAGCTCACCAGCTGTACACCTCACCAGCTGTCTACCTCACAGCTGTCTAGCTCACCAGCTGTCTAGCTCACCAGCTGTACACCTCACCAGCTGTACACCTCACCAGCTGTGTGTCTACCTCACCAGCTGTCTACCTCACCAGCTGTCTAGCTCACCAGCTGTCTACCTCTCCAGCTGTCTACCTCACCAGCTGTCTACCTCACCAGCTGTCTACCTCACCAGCTGTCTACCTCACCAGCTGTACACCTCACCAGCTGTCCAGCTCACCAGCTGTCTAGCTCACCAGCTGTCTAGCTCACCAGCTGTCTAGCTCACCAGCTGTCTACCTCACCAGCTGTTTGTACACCTCACCAGCTGTACACCTCACCAGCTGTCTAGCTCACCAGCTGTCTAGCTCACCAGCTGTCTAGCTCACCAGCTGTCTACCTCACCAGCTGTCTAGCTCACCAGCTGTCTACCTCACCAGCTGTCTAGCTCACCAGCTGTCTAGCTCACCAGCTGTCTAGCTCACCAGCTGTCTAGCTCACCAGCTGTCTAGCTCACCAGCTGTCTACCTCACCAGCTGTCTAGCTCACCAGCTGTCTACCTCACCAGCTGTCTAGCTCACCAGCTGTCTAGCTCACCAGCTGTCTAGCTCACCAGCTGTCTAGCTCACCAGCTGTCTAGCTCACCAGCTGTCTAGCTCACCAGCTGTCTAGCTCACCAGCTGTCTAGCTCACCAGCTGTCTACCTCACCAGCTGTCTACCTCACCAGCTGTCTAGCTCACCAGCTGTCTACCTCACCAGCTGTCTAGCTCACCAGCTGTCTGTACACCTCCCCCCGTGTCTCTCTCCCCGTGTCTCTCTCTCCCCGTGTCTCTCTCTCTCCCCGTGTCTCTCTCTCCCCGTGTCTCTCCCCCCGTGTCTCTCTCCCCGTGTCTCTCTCCCCGTGTCTCTCTCTCTCCCCGTGTCTCTCTCCCCCGTGTCTCTCTCTCCCCGTGTCTCTCTCTCCCCGTGTCTCTCTCTCCCCGTGTCTCTCTCTCCCCGTGTCTCTCTCTCCCCGTGTCTCTCTCTCCCCGTGTCTCTCTCTCCCCGTGTCTCTCTCTCCCCGTGTCTCTCTCTCCCCGTGTCTCTCTCTCCCCGTGTCTCCCCCCGTGTCTCTTTCCGTATCTCTCCCCGTGTCTCCCCCCGTGTCTCTTTCCCCGTGTCTCTCTCTCCCCGTGTCTCTGTCTCCCCGTGTCTCTCCCCGTGTCTCTCTCTCCCCGTGTCTCTCTCTCCCCGTGTCTCTCTCTCCCCGTGTCTCTCTCCCCGTGTCTCCCTCTCCCCGTGTCTCTCTCTCCCCGTGTCTCTCCGTGTCTCTCTCTCCCCGTGTCTCTCTCTCCCCGTGTCTCTCTCTCTGTCTCTCTCCCCGTGTCTCTCTCTCCCCGTGTCTCTCTCTCCCCGCGTCTCTCTCTGTCTCTCCCCGTGTCTCCCCGTGTCTCTCTCTCCCCGTGTCTCTCTCTCCCCGTGTCTCTCTCCCCGTGTCTCTCTCTCTGTCTCTCTCCCCGTGTCTCTCTCTCCCCGTGTCTCTCTCTCCCTGTGTCTCTCTCTCCCCGTGTCTCTCTCTCTGTCTCTCTCCCCGTGTCTCTCTCTCCCCGTGTCTCTCTCTCCCCGCGTCTCTCTCTCTCTCTCCCCGTGTCTCCCCGTGTCTCTCTCTCCCCGTGTCTCTCTCCCCGTGTCTCTCTCTCCCCGTGTCTCTCTCCCCGTGTCTCTCTCTCTGTCTCTCTCCCCGTGTCTCCCCCTCGCAGCACGAAGACACGCTTGTCCGCGCGCTGTCCGTGCTGTCCCACTGCGTGGACTGCCTGTTCGTCCCCATGGAGACGGGCGCGTGGGCGGCCGACCTTGGCCTACTTCTCCCCCAGAGCCTCGCGCAGAGACTCTGGGGGCTCAGCGCTGCCGTCTGGGCTATAGGCCTGGCGCTGGATCTGGCGCGGTGAGGTGGGGGGAGTGGGGGGGTGGTGGTGGTGGTGATGGTGGTGGTGGTGATGGTGGGGGTGGTGGTGGGGGTGGTGGTGGTGGGGGTGGTGGTGGGGGGGTGGTGGTGGTGGGGGTGGTGATGGTGGTGGTGGTGGTGGTAGTGGTGGTGTTGGTGGTGTTGGGGGTGGGTGGGGGTGGTGTTGTGGGAGACCCAGCCAGCAGTGGATCGAGCCTGTATGTCACACTCACGGAATCATCACCACCACAATCACCATCATCACTACAATCACCATCATCACCACAATCACCATCACTACCACCACAATCACCATCACCACCACCACAATCACCATCACCACCACCACAATCACCATCATCACCACAATCACCATCACCACCACCACAATCACCATCACCACCACCACGACAATCACCATCAGCACAATAACCATCACCACAACCGCGGTCATCACCACAACCATCTTCACCGTCACCACCACAGTAACATCACCGTCCAGCAGTTGATAGAGCGTGGCTGGTGACGTTAACACTGCCAAGAACTGTGGCCTAACACCCTTGTCTCTGTGTGTCTCTCTGTGTGTCTCTGTGTGTCTCTGTCTCTATGTGTGTCTCTGTGTGTCTCTGTGTGTCTCTGTGTGTCTCTGTGTGTGTCTCTGTGTGTCTCTGTGTCTCTGTGTGTGTCTCTGTGTGTCTCTGTGTGTCTCTCTGTGTGTCTCTGTGTGTCTCTGTGTGTGTCTCTGTGTGTCTGTGTCTCTGTGTGTCTCTGTGTGTCTCTGTCTATCTGTGTGTCTCTGTGTGTCTCTGTGTGTCTCTGTCTCTCTGTGTGTCTCTGTGTGTCTGTGTGTGTCTCTGTGTGTGTCTCTGTGTGTCTGTGTGTCTCTGTGTGTGTCTGTGTGTGTCTGTGTGTGTCTCTGTGTCTCTGTGTGTCTCTGTGTGTCTCTGTGTCTCTGTGTGTCTCTGTGTGTGTCTCTGTCTCTGTGTGTGTATCTGTGTGTCTCTGTGTCTCTGTGTGTCTCTGTGTCTCTTGTGTGTCTCTGTCTCTGGTGTGTCTCTGTGTGGTCTGTGTGTGTCTTGTGTGTGTCTCTGTGTGTCTCTGTGTCTCTTGTGTGTCTCTGTCTCTGTGTGTCTCTGTGTGTCTCTGTGTGTGTCTCTGGTCTGTGTGTCTCTGTGTGTGTCTCTGTCTCTCTGTGTGTCTCTGTCTCTGTGTCTCTGTGTTGTCTCCTGTGTCTCTGTGTGTCTCTGTGTGTGTCTCTGTGTGTGTCTCTGTGTGTCTCTCTGTGTGTGTCTCTGTGTGTCTCTCTGTGTGTGTCTCTGTGTGTCTCTCTGTGTGTGTCTCTGTGTGTCTCTCTGTGTGTCTCTGTGTGTCTCTGTGTCTCTGTGTCTCTGTGTGTCTCTGTGTGTCTCTGTGTCTCTGGGTGTGTCTCTGTGTGTCTCTGTGTGTCTCTGTCTATGTCTCTGTGTGTCTCTGTCTCTGTGTGTCTCTGTGTGTGTCTCTGTGTGTCTCTGTGTCTCTGTGTGTGTCTCTGTGCCTCTGTCTCTGTGTGTCTCTGTGTCTCTGTGTGTCTCTGTCTCTCTGTGTGTCTCTGTGTGTCTCTGTCTCTGTGTGTCTCTGTCTCTGCGTGTCTCTGTGTCTCTGTGTCTCTGTGTGTCTCTGTGTCTCTGTGTCTGTGTGTCTCTGTGTCTCCGTGTTTCTGTGTGTCTATGTGTGTCTCTGTGTGTCTGTGTGTCTCTGTGTGTCTCTGTCTCTGTGTGTCTCTGTGTGTCTGTGTCTCTGCGTGTCTGTGTCTCTGCGTGTCTCTGTGTCTCTGTGTCTCTGTGTGTCTCTGTGTGTCTCTGTGTGTCTGTGTGTCTCTGTGTGTCTCTGTGTCTGTGTGTCTCTGTGTCTCCGTGTTTCTGTGTGTCTATGTGTGTCTCTGTGTGTCTGTGTGTCTCTGTGTGTCTCTGTGTGTCTGTGTGTCTCTGTGTGTCTGTGTGTCTCTGTGTCCCCATGTCTCCGTGTCTCTGTGTGTCTGTGTCTCTGTCTCTGTGTGTGTCTCTGTCTCTGTATGTGTCTCTGTGTCTCTGTGTGTGTCTCCGTGTCTCTGTCTCTCTGTGTGTCTCTGTCTCTGTGTGTCTCTGTCTCTGTGTGTGTCTCTGTGTGTCTCTGTCCCCGTGTCTCTGTGTGTGTCTCCGTGTCTCTGTCTCTCTGTGTGTCTCTGTCTCCGTGTATCTCTGTGTCTGTGTGTCCCTGTGTGTCTGTGTGTCTCTGTGTGTGTGTCTGTGTCTCTTTGTGTCTCTGTCTCCGTGTGTCTCTGTGTCTGTGTGTCCCTGTGTGTCTGTGTGTCTGTGTGTCTCTGTGTGTGTGTCTGTGTCTCTTTGTGTCTCTGTGTCTCTGTGTGTGTATCTGTGTCTCTGTGTGTCTCTGTGTCCCTGTGTGTCTGTGTCTCTGTCTCTGTCTCTGTGTCTCTGTCCACGTGTCTCCAGATCAGCTCGTAAGTTGGTTCTGTTGTCTCGTGAGCGGCGAGAGATGGAGAGAGACGGAGACCCAGATAGGTGAGCACCCTCACCAACTCACTCACCTACTCACTCACCTACTCACTCACCTACTCACTCACCTACTCACTCACCTACTCACCTACACACTCACCTACACCCTCACCAACTCACTCACCTACTCACCTACACACTCACCAACTCACTCACCAACTCACTCACCTACTCACTCACCTACTCACCTACACACTCACCTACACCCTCACCAACTCACTCACCTACTCACCTACACCCTCACCAACTCACTCACCTACTCACTCACCTACTCACTCACCTACTCACTCACCTACTCACCTACACACTCACCAACTCACTCACCTACTCACCAACTCACTCACCTACACCCTCACCAACTCACTCACCTACACACTCACCAACTCACCTACACACTCACCAACTCACTCACCTACTCACCTACACACTCACCAACTCACTCACCTACTCACTCACCTACTCACTCACCTACTCACCTACTCACTCACCTACTCACTCACCTACTCACCTACACACTCACCAACTCACTCACCTACTCACTCACCTACTCACCTACACACTCACCTACTCACCAACTCACTCACCTACTCACTCACCTACTCACCTACACACTCACCTACTCACCAACTCACTCACCTACTCACCTACACACTCACCAACTCACTCACCAACTCACTCACCTACTCACTCACCTACTCACTCACCTACTCACTCAACTACTCACTCACCTACTCACTCACCTACTCACTCACTCACCTACTCACTCACTCACCCACTCACTCACCTACTCACTCACTCACCTACTCACTCACTCACTCACCTACTCACTCACCTACTCACCTACTCACTCACCTACTCACTCACCTACACACTCACCAACTCACTCACCTACTCACTCACCTACTCACTCACCTACTCACTCACCTACTCACACACTCACCTACTCACTCACCTACTCACACACTCACCTACTCACTCACCTACTCACTCGCCTACTCACTCACTCACCTACTCACTCACCTACTCACTCACTCACTCACCTACTCACTCACCTACACACTCACCTACTCACTCACCTACTCACTCACCTACACACTCACCTACTCACTCACCTACACACTCACTCACCTACACACTCACCTATACACTCACTCACCTACACACTCACCTACTCACCTACTTCTTCACCTACTCACTCACCTACTCACTCACCTACTCACGTACTCACTCACCTACCCACACACTCACCTACTCACTCACCTACTCACTCACCTAATCACTCACCTACCCCTGGTGACCCCTCCCCCGAGTCCTCCCCCTCCATGTGACCCTCCCCAAACTCCTCCCCCTCTTCCCTTTCCACTGACTCCCCCCCAAACTCCTCCCCCTCCTGACTCCTCCCCCTCCTGACTCCTCCCCCTCCAACTCTTTTCCCTAACTCCTCCCACTGTGACCCCCCCCCCCTACTGACTCCTCCCTCTCAATGTGATCCCCCCCACTCCTCCCCCCGTGACTCCTCCCCTTCCAACTTTCCCCTGACTCCTCCCCCTTTGTGACCCCCCCATTCCCTCTCTGCTGACTCCTCCCTCTCCATGTGATCCCCCCCGTGACTCCTCCCTCTTTGTGACCCCCCCCCCAATTCCCCCTCTGCTGACTCCTCCTTCTCCATGTGACCCCCCCTACTGACTCCTCCCTCTCCATGTGACCCCCCCTACTGACTCCTCCTTCTCCATGTGATCCCCCCCACTCCTCCCTACCGTGACTCCTCCCCCTCCAACTCTTTCCCCTGACTCCTCCCCCTCTGTGACCCCCCCCCCAATTCCCTCTCCATGTGACCCCACCCCCCCCCCCCCAACTGACTCCTCCCTCTCCGTGATCCCCGCCCCACCCGTGACTCCTCCCCCTCCAACTCTTTCCCCTGACTCCTCCCCCTCTGTGACCCCCCCCCCCCAATTCCCTCTCCATGTGACCCCACCCCCCCCCCCAACTGACTCCTCCCTCTCCGTGTGATCCCCGCCCCACCCGTGACTCCTCCCCCTCCAACTCTTTCCCCTGACTCCTCCCCCTCTGTGACCCCCCCCCCCACCAATTCCCTCTCTGCTGACCCCCTCCAACTGACTCCTCCCTCTCCATGTGACCCCACCCCCTCCAACTGTCTCCTCCCTCTCCATGTGACCCCATCCCCTCCAACTGACTCCTCCCTCTCCATGTGACCCCACCCCCTCCAACTGTCTCCTCCCTCTCCATGTGACCCCATCCCCTCCAACTGACTCCTCCCTCTCCATGTGACCCCACCCCCTCCAACTGACTCCTCCCTCTCCATGTGACCCCACCCCCCCCAACTGTCTCCTCCCTCTCCATGTGACCCCACCCCCTCCAACTGACTCCTCCCTCTCCATGTGACCCCACCCCCCCAACTGACTCCTCCCTCTCCGTGTGATCCCCGCCCCCAACCCGTGACTCCTCCCCCTCCCAACTCTTTCCCCTGACTCCTCCCCCCACCACCAGCCACGTGCTGGCTCTGCGTGGCCGTGCTCAGGCTGAGTGGATCCGCGTGGTGGCCGGTGCGGCCGACCTGGCGAGCGCCGTGCACTGGCTGGGTCCCCCGGGTGTGGCCGGCCCCCTGTGGAGCGGCCGGCTCCCCCACTGGGCCCTGGGGGCCCTGGGCTGCGTCTCCTCTGCAGTGATACTCCACGGACTGCTGGCTCGGGGGGGGGTCTAGCGGCTGGGGGGGGGGTCTAGAGGGCCTCATTCATTCCACAAACTAAGAATGCTGCTTAGTTTGTGCACTCACCCACTCACCTACACTCACCCACTCACCTACACACCCACCAGCCTACTCACCCACTCACCTACACACTCACCCACTCACCTACACACTCACCCACTCACCTACACACTCACCCACTCACCACTCACCTACACACCCACCAGCCTACTCACCCACTCACCTACACACTCACCCACGCACCCACCTACTCACCCACCTACTCACCCACCCACTCACTCATCCACCCTACTCACCCACCCACCTACTCACTCACCCACTCACCTACCCACCCACCTACTCACTCACCCACTCACATCAGGACACAGCCCCTGCCACAAAGATGTGGAATGGACGCGCAGCGTCTGGGGACACGCCACTTGCGTGCTTGAATGTAGGTCCCCTGTCCCTTGCTGTTCCACCTGCTCGTGTGATTGTTAAGTCACAATCACCACATTCACGGCAGCGGCTTTGCTCAAAAGTACCGGACAGGACACAGCAGCAGCAGGGAGGGACACTGCACTACAATTATGATATACAATTTGTTTTTAAATCGTTGACGGTGATTGCGTGTTAAGAGATTTGGTGGTGTAAATAATGCACTTGTATGCTGATTGCATAAAATGCGGTGATTCTATGGGTCTCTGTGTGGTGATGAGTCTGTGGGGGTCTCTGTGTGGTGATGAGTCTATGGGTCTCTGTGTGGTGATGAGTCTATGGGTCTCTGTGTGGTGGTGAGTCTATGGGTCTCTGTGTGGTGGTGAGTCTATGGGTCTCTGTGTGGTGAGTCTATGGGTCTCTGTGTGGTGATGAGTCTGTGGGTCGCTGTGTGGTGATGAGTCTATGGGTCTCTGTGTGGTGGTGATTCTATGGGTCTGTGTGGTGGTGAGTCTATGGGTCTCTGTGTGGTGGTGAGTCTATGGGTCTCTGTGTGGTGGTGAGTCTATGGGTCTCTGTGTGGTGGTGAGTCTATGGGTCTCTGTGTGGTGAGTCTATGGGTCTCTGTGTGGTGGTGAGTCTGTGGGTCGCTGTGTGGTGATGAGTCTATGGGTCGCTGTGTGGTGATGAGTCTATGGGTCTCTGTGTGGTGGTGAGTCTATGGGTCTCTGTGTGGTGGTGATGAGTCTATAGGTCTCTGTGTGGTGATGAGTCTGTGTGGTGAGTCTGTGGATCTCTGTGTGATGGTGAGTCTATGGGTGTATGTGTAGTGGTGAGTCTGTGGGTCTCTGTGTAGTGGTGAGTCTGTGTAGTGGTGAGTCTGTGGGTCTCTTTGTAGTGGTGAGTCTATGGGTCTCTGTGTGTAGTGAGTCTATGGGTCTCTGTGTGTAGTGAGTCTATGGGTCTCTGTGTGGTGGTGAGTCTGTGGGTCTCTGTGTGGTGATGAGTCTATGGGTCTCTGTGTGGTGGTGATTCTATGGGTCTGTGTGGTGGTGAGTCTGGGTGTCTGTGGGTGTGTGATGGTGAGTCTATGGGTGTGTGATGGTGAGTCTATGGGTCTCTGTAGTGGTGAGTCTGTGGGTCTCTGTGTAGTGGTGAGTCTGTGGGTCTCTGTGTGTAGTGGTGAGTCTATGGGTCTCTGTGTAGTGGTGAGTCTGTGTAGTGTTGAGTCTATGGGTCTCTGTGTGGTGGTGAGTCTGGGTCTGTGTAGTGGTGAGTCTATGGGTCTCTGTGTGGTGATGAGTCTATGGGTCTCTGTGTAGTGGTGAGTCTGTGGGTCTGTGTGTGTAGTGGTGAGTCTGTGGGTCTCTCTGTGTAGTAGTGAGTCTGTAGTGGTGAGTCTATGGGTCTCTGTGTGATGGTGAGTCTGTGTAGTGGTGAGTCTATGGGTCTCTTTGTAGTGGTGAGTCTGTGTAGTGGTGAGTCTATGGGTCTCTTTGTAGTGGTGTCTGTGGGTCTCTGTGTAGTAGTGAATCTGTGTAGTGGTGAGTCTATGGGTCTCTTTGTAGTGGTGAGTCTATGGGTCTGTGTGGTGGTGAATCTGTGGGTCTCTTTGTAGTGGTGAGTCTGTGGGTCTCTTTGTAGTGGTGAGTCTGCGGGTCTCTGTAGTGGTGAATCTGTAGTGGTGAGTCTGCGGGTCTCTGTGTAGTGGTGAATCTGCGGGTCTCCCTTCGCGAGTCACAGCACAAACACCCCGACACACAACCCAACGACGCGCCGTCCTCACTGAACCCGTTTTATTTAAAAAAAGTGGAGCGGCAAGGGGAGGCGAGGGGGGGACACAGGGACAGCTGACAGCTGATGAACACCAAACTCGGTGCGGAGCAGCAGGCCACAAACTAAAACATCCAAACTGGGCGGCGTGGTAAAACAACAACAGAGACATCCCGCTCTACAAAACGCCTCTCTCTCCCTCTCTCTCCACCGGAAAAACCCAACGCTGGGTCTTCGTCACTTTGTGCGCATCCCATCAGCGGTGGATTCCAGCCGGCGCTGCCGACGACAGTTCAGGCTCACGCTTGAACCGGGCGGTTTCTGATCGCCGGGCGGTTTCTGATCGCCCGGCGGTTTCATCGCCCGGCGGTTTGGGGCCCGGTTCAGACACCCGGTGGCTCAGCAGCAGCAGCAGAGTTCAGGTTCTGAGCTGCTGTTGAGGGTTCAGGTTGACGCTTGAACCGACTCCCTAGGGCCCGGTTCAGACATTCGGTGGCTCAGCAGCAGCAGAGTTCAGGTTCTGAGCTGCTGATGAGGGTTCAGGTTGATGCTTGAACCGACTCCCTGGGGCCCGGTTCAGACATCCAGTGGCTCAGCAGCAGAATTCAGGTTCTGAGCTGCTGATGAGGGTTCAGGTTGATGAGGGTTCAGGTTGGCGCTTGAACCGACTCCCTAGGGCCCGGTTCAGACACCCGGTGGCTCAGCAGCAGCAGCAGAGTTCAGGTTCTGAGCTGCTGATGAGGGTTCAGGCTGACGCTTGAACCACCAACAAATCTGGGGCCCGGTTCAGACATCCGGGGGCTCAGCAAGAGTTCAGGTTCTGTGCTGCTGGTGAGGGTTCAGGTTGATGAGGGTTCAGGTTGATTCTTGAACCGACTCACTGGGGCCCGGTTCAGACATCCGGTGGCTCAGCAGCAGCATCATCATCAGCATCATCAGGGTCCAGGTTCTGCGCTGCTGAAGAGGGTTCAGGGCTTGAACCGATGGGTCAGCCTGGACACGCAAGCCTCCTTGTGGGATTGGTGTCACAAGCAAAAAAATAATTGAACCAATTATTATAATTGAACCAATTATTATAATTGAACCAATTATTATAATTGAACCAATTATTATAATTGAACCAATTATTATAATTGAACCAATTATTATAATTGAACCAATTATTATAATTGAACCAATTATTATAATTGAACCAATTATTATAATTGAACCAATTATTATAATTGAACCAATTATTATAATTGAACCAATTATTATAATTGAACCAATTATTATAATTGAACCAATTATTATAATTGAACCAATTATTATAATTGAACCAATTATTATAATTGAACCAATTATTATAATTGAACCAATTATTATAATTGAACCAATTATTATAATTGAACCAATTATTATAATTGAACCAATTATTATAATTGAACCAATTATTATAATTGAACCAATTATTATAATTGAACCAATTATTATAATTAAACCAATTATTATAATTAAACCAATTATTATAATTGAACCAATTATTATAATTGAGCCAATTATTATAATTGAACCAATTATTATAATTGAACCAATTATTATAATTGAACCAATTATTATAATTGAACCAATTATTATAATTGAACCAATTATTATAATTGACCCAATTATTATAATTGAACCAATTATTATAATTGAACCAATTATAATTAAACCAATTATAATTAAACCAATTACAATTGAACCAATTATTATAATTAAACCAATTATTATAATTGAACCAATTATTATAATTAAACCAATTATAATTGAACCAATTATTATAATTGAACCAATTATTATAATTGAACCAATTATTATAATTGAACCAATTATTATAATTGAACCAATTATTATAATTAAACCAATTATTATAATTGAACCAATTATTATAATTAAACCAATTATTATAATTGAACCAATTATTATAATTAAACCAATTATTATAATTAAACCAATTATTATAATTAAACCAATTATTATAATTAAACCAATTATAATTAAACTAATTATCATAATTAAACCAATTATAATTGAACCAATGGAACGCCTTTGAGAGATTCTCTCTCCTGCCGCTGCTGCTGTAGCAGCTTGGCTCGCGAGAGAGGCGGGGAGCGGCGAATGGAAACGAAAAGCGAATTCCGTAGCAACCTCGAAATCGCTGCGACGTCGGGGGGAGGGGGGGTCAGAGAGAGGGGGGGTCAGGGAGGGGTCAGAGGAGGTCAAAGGGGGTCAGAGGGGGTCAGAGGGGCCATTATCTGCACCAGTACCTCGGCCCCACCCCCCACACCGATCTCCCCACCCCTAGGTCGACTCAGCCTCAAATGAGAGTAGCTGCTGTAGCAGTGGTGTAGTGAACGTCGCTAGCACTGGGGGAGAGACAAAGGCGGCCGGGCGTGGTGGTGGTGGTGCTGGCCACCCACCACCCCCTCTGTGTGTGTAGCCACAGTGCCGGTAGCCTTCATAGGTGCAGCACTTGCCCCTACAGCCTGCTAGAGGCTACCTGGGGGAGCTTTGTCTCTGTGTAAATCATAGGTGGTGCTGCTACTCGCCACTAGCAGCACTTGCCCCTACAGCCCTGCCACCACCGCTACCACCACCGCTACCACCACCGCTACCACCACCGCTACCACCACCGCTACCACCACTGCTACCACCACAACCATCACCACCACCGCCACTACCACCACCGCCACTACCACCACCACCACCACCGCCGTCACTACCACCAACACCACTACCACCACCACAGTCCTCTATTGAACGGAGACAAACGAGACGCACAGAAATACGAGACGCAGAGATACAGAGACACAGAGATACGAGACAGAGAGAGAGACTTCAAACTAAAAACCGCACGGGGCAGGAGGGGCGTGCCAGGCGCGGCGCGAGCGGACACACACCAAGTCTACAAAGTCAAAGCCCACCACCACCAACACCACCACCAGCACCACCACCACCACCAGCCGTGTAGCCCTGAACAGACTGCTGAGGAGGAGCAGGAGGAGTGTAAGTGTTGTTAGCGAGCTCCCTGCGAGGGCCGTGAGGACATCACGGCAAAGCGGGGGGGCCGGGGGCCGGGGCCCAGTGCCGGACTATCCTAGCGGCAAACGCGGCGGGGAGTGTGGGGGGCTGGGTCCCCCCACACTTTCAAGGGCCCCCCACCCACCACTAATGCTTCCGCTCGCCCTCCGACTACAGTAACCGGATGGACGAGCGGGGTAACGCCGATAGTTATCCGTAGGCTGCGTTAAGCAAATGGGGGTTGGGGGTAGGAAAAAAAATAATAATTAATTTTACACCAGTTACTTCGTCCGCACGAGTTTTTAAAAAAAAAAATTTCATTCGCGTTTTTGGAATTTTTTTTTTCGAATTTTAATCCGAGAGGGTGGGGGGCCGGGCCCCCCCTCCTATTTGATGAAGCGCCGCTGCCAGCTTCATCCGGCGCCGGCGAGCGGGGGGGGGAGGGCTGGGGGTGGGGGAGCACCACGCCCGGCCGCCTTTGTCTCTCCCCGGTGCTAGCGACGTTCACGACGAGACCACGTACCCAAAAACCAGTCCCCAGGACCGTTTTTTTTAGATAATCATCTCCCTCCACCATCATCATCGACCCCCCCACTACCCCCCCACCCCCCCCCCACTACCCCCCACTACCCCCCCCCCACCACCAGGCCCCCCCTCCCTAGCTGCGGGAGCGCGAGCGGCCGTTGTCGGCACGTGCCGAGGAGGAGGAGGGGCCCCCCCCGACGGAGCTGCCGGCCCCCCTCTTGACGGGGCCCGGGGAGCGAGAACCGGTACGGCTCACGCGGCGAGGACTCCTACACACGGGGAGAGAGACACGGGGGGAGAGACACGGGGAGAGAGACACGGGGAGAGACACGGGGAGAGACACGGGGAGAGACACGGGGAGAGACACGGGGAGAGACACGGGGAGAGACACGGGGAGAGACACGGGGAGAGACACGGGGAGAGACACGGGGAGAGACACACGGGGAGAGACACACGGGGGGAGAGACACGGGGAGAGAGACACGGGGAGAGAGACACGGGGAGAGAGACACGGGGGGAGAGACACGGAGGGGAGAGACACGGGGAGAGAGACACGGACGGGGAGAGAGACACGGGGAGAGAGACACGGATGGGGAGAGAGACACGGGGGGGGGGGGGGGAGAGACACGGGGGGGGGAGAGACACGGGGAGAGAGACACGGGGGGAGAGAGACACGGGGGGAGAGAGACACGGGGGGAGAGAGACACGGGGGGGAGAGAGACACGGGGGGAGAGACACGGTGGGAGAGAGACACGGGGGGAGACACGGGAGAGACACGGGGGGAGACACGGGGGGAGAGACACGGGGGGAGAGACACGGGGAGGGAGGGAGGGGGGTGACACACGGGGGGAGAGACACACGGGGAGGGAGAATAGAAATATCAGAAATAAAATAAAAAATAAATTCGCCCGTTTCGTATTTTTGTCATCTCCGTGACTTTACCGAAAAAAAACACCAAAGAATATAAATTCCTGCAGTCACGAATGTTTGAAATAAAAGTAAAAAATATTTAAACACCACATTTATTTCCATAAACTTAATCTTTTTAGAGTCACTGTCAATTTTTCATAGCGACGCGAGAAGGCCGACGTTTCGGGCAACGACCCTTCTCTTCACACAGGTCACCCCTCCGGTCACCACCGCCCCCAGCCGCTGGGGGTGGTGGTGGGTGATATCTGAGGTTTTTCACCCACTCAAGACGCCCACCCTCCAATGATCACTCGCTCAGTCACCCACTCAGTCACCCACTCAATCACTCAGCCGCCCACTCACTCACCGCAGATGATCACTCACCCACTCACTCAGTCGCCCAGTCACCTCAGATGATCACTCACCCACTCACTCAGTCGCCCAGTCACCTCAGATGATCACTCACCCACTCACTCAGTCGCCCACTCAGTCACCTCAGATGATCACTCACCCACTCACCCACTCACTCAGTCGCCCACCCACTCAATCACTCAGTCGCCCACTCACTCACCCACTCAGTCACCGCAGATGATCACTCACTCACTCGCCCACCCACTCAATCACTCAGTCGCCCACTCACCCACTCACTCAGTCGCCCAGTCACCGCAAATGATCACTCACCCACTCAATCACTCACCTCAGGTGATCACTCACCCACTCACCCATCTCAGGTGATCACTCACCCACTCACACGCTCACCCACCTCAGGTGATCACTCACCCACTCACACAATCACTCAGTCACCCACCTCAGACGATCACTCACACAATCACTCGCCCACCCACCCAGTCACCTCAGGTGATCACTCACCCACCCACTCACTCAGCCACCAACCTCAGGATGCCCTCTAACACACTCACGTAATCAGTCATCCACAAACCCACATGCTCAGCCACTCTAGCCCCTCCCACTCTCTGGCCCCACCCCCCACTCTCTCTGCCCCACCCCCTCTCTCCGGCCCCACCCCCACTCTCTCCGGCCCCACCCCCACTCTCTCTGGCCCCACCCCCACTCTCTCCGGCCCCACCCCCACTCTCTCCGGCCCCACCCCCACTCTCTCTGGCCCCACCCACTCTCTCTGGCTCCACCCCCACTCTCTCCGGCCCCACCCCCACTCCAGCCCCACCCACTCTCTCTGGCTCCACCCCCACTCTCTCCGGCCCCACCCCCCATTCTCTCTGGCCCCACCCCCACTCTCTCTGGCTCCACCCCCACTCTCTAGCCCCACCCACCCCCACCAGTAACCTGGGTTAACTCCAGCTGCCCGTTACCTTGGCACGGACAGTCGTATGGGCAGACTGAGGTGGTGGTTGATGGGCGGGTGTGTAGGTAGGTAGGTAGCAAGGTAGGTGTAGCAAGGTAGGTGGCGTAGACTGGCGGTCGAATTGCCGACTGGTCAGTCGAGTGGTAGGCCGGGTGGTAGGCTGGGTAGCTGAGTGACTGAATAGGCTGGGTGGTATGCTGGGCAGCTGGGTGGTAGGCTGGGTGGTAGGCTGGGTGGTAGGCTGGGTGGTAGGCTGGGTGGTAGGCTGGGTGGTAGGCTGGGTGGTAGGCTGGGTGGTAGGCTGGGTGGTAGGCTGGGTGGTAGGCTGGATGGTAGGCTGGGTGGTAGGCTGGGTGGTAGGCTGGGTGGTAGGCTGGGTGGTAGGCTGGGTGGTAGGCTGGGTGGTAGGCTGGGTGGTAGGCTGGGTGGTAGGCTGGGTGGTAGGCTGGGTGGTAGGCTGGGTGGTAGGCTGGGTGGTAGGCTGGATGGTAGGCTGGGTGGTAGGCTAGGATGGTAGGCTGGGTGGTAGGCTAGGTAGCTGTGTGACTGGATGGTAGGCTAGGTAGCTGTGTGACTGGATGGTAGGCTGGGTAGCTGTGTGACTGGATGGTAGGCTGGGTAGCTGATTGTTAGGCTGGGTAGCTGGGTGACTGAATGGTAGGCTGGGTAGCTGGTTGGTAGGCTGGGTAGCTGTGTGACTGGATGGTAGGCTGGGTAGCTGGTTGGTAGGCTGGGTAGCTGTGTGACTGGATGGTAGGCTGGGTAGCTGGATGGTAGGCTGGGTAGCTGGTTGGTAGGCTGGGTAGCTGTGTGACTGAATGGTAGACTGGGTAGCTGGTTGGTAGGCTGGGTAGCTGTGTGACTGGATGGTAGGCTGGGTAGCTGGTTGGTAGGCTGGGTAGCTGTGTGACTGGATGGTAGGCTGGGTAGCTGGTTGGTAGGCTGGGTAGCTGTGTGACTGGATGGTAGGCTGGGTAGCTGGATGGTAGGCTGGGTAGCTGAATGGTAGGCTGGGTAGCTGGATGGTAGCTGGATGGCTGGTAGGCTGGTTGGCCGAGTGGCTAGTTGGCAGGGTAGCCGAGTCGGTAGCTGGATGGCTGGTTAGTTGGTCGCTGCGTAGCTGAACAGCCCAGATGGTTGGATGACTTAGGTGGGTTGGTGTGCAGGCCGACAGTCAAAACTGTTGACTTGATGCCTGGGTAGCTGAACGGTTGACTGGCTAGGTGTGTAGGTAGGCGAGCCGAAGATTTGCCGTCAAACGGTTAGCCAGGTCAGTCGCTAGCTGCGAGTCTCGAAGGATGGCCGAGTGGCTGGTCGGCTGAACAGCTGGATAGCTAGATAGCTGGGTAGCTGGGTAGCTGAATGGCTGGATAGCTGAACAGCTGGATAGATTAACAGCTGGGTAGCTGAACAGCTGGATAGATTAATAGCTGGGTAGCTGGATAGCTGAATAAATCGGATAGCCGAACAGCTGGTAGCTGAACAGCTGGATAGATGAATAGCTGTGTAGCTGAATAGCTGGATAGATTAATAGCTGGGTAGCTGAATGGCTGGTTAGCTGAATAATCGGATAGCCGAACAGCTGGTAGCTGAACAGCTGGACAGATTAATAGCTGGGTAGCTGAACGGCTGGATAGCTGAATAATCGGATAGCTGAACAGCTGGATAGATTAATAGCTGGGTAGCTGAATGGCTGGATAGCTGAATAATCGGATAGCCGAACAGCTGGTAGCTGAACAGCTGGATAGATTAATAGCTGGGTAGCTGAATGGCTGGATAGCTGAACAGCTGGATAGATTAATAGCTGGATAGCTGAATAATCGGATAGCCAAACAGCTGGTAGCTGAACAGCTGGATAGATTAATAGCTGGGTAGCTGAATGGCTGGATAGCTGAATAATCGGGATAGCCAAACAGCTGGTAGCTGAACAGCTGGATAGATAAACAGCTGGGTTGCTGTACAGCTGGTTAGCTGGGTAACTGAATAACAGGATAGCCAAACAGCTGGATAGATGAATAGCTGGGTAACTGAACAGCTGGATAGCTAGATAGCTGGGTAGCTGAACATCTGGACAGATGAATAGTTGCGTAGCTGAACAGCTGGATAGATGAATAGCTGGTTAGCTGAATAGCTGGTTAGCTGAACAGCTGGATAGACGCATAGTTGTATAGCTGAATAGCTGGGTAGATGAACAGCTGGATAGATGACCAGACGGTTGGCCGAACAGCTGGATAGCCGAACAGCTGGTAGCTGGGTGGCCAGATAGCCGAACAGCTGGTAGCTGGGTGGCCGGATAGCCGAACAGCTGGTAGCTGGGTGGCCGGATAGCCGAACAGCTGGTAGCTGGGTGGCCGGTTTGCCGAACAGCTGGTAGCTGGGTGGCCGGATAGCCGAACAGCTGGTAGCTGGGTGGCCGGTTTGCCGAACAGCTGGCAGATGGCCTTGCCGACGCTCAGGCGAGCCGGGTGCAGAGGCCGAGTTGTTGACATCGTGGACGGCCTTGGCTGGTTGGCAAGCGGCCGCTTAGCTAGCCGGTTAGCCGCTGCCGGTTAGCTGGCAAGCCACGCTTGGCTAGCGAGACGGCTAGACGGGGGAGATAAGGCGGGCGCCGGGATAGGCGTCTACGGTGGCTGGAAAGCCGAGAGAAGCCAGACACCATTTCTGATGAAACGACATCGAACACAGGGACAAGGGTCACGCACACGCCCCACAGCACGGCACTGGATGAGTGGGTGGGCGAGTGGGTGGGTGAGCGAGTGGGTGAGCGGGCGTGGGAGTGAGCGGATGTACGAGTGTGCGAGTGAGCGGGCGTGCGAGTGAGCGGGCGTGCGAGTGGGTAGTCAAGTCAGTGAGTGTAGCGAGTGAGTGTGCGAGGGAGTGGGTGGGTAAATGGGTGGGCGAGTGATTGAGTGGGTGAATGGGTGGGTGAGCGAGCGAGCGAATGAGCGGGCGAGCGAGTGGGTAGTCAAGTGAGTGAGTGTAGTGAGTGAGTGGGTGAGCGAGCGAGTGGGTGAACGAGCGGGTGGGCGAGTGAGTGGGCGGATGTGCGATCGAGTGGGTGGGCGATTGAGTGGGCGAGTGAGTGGGCGAGTGAGTGGGCGAGTGAGTGGGCGAGCGAGCGGGTGAACGAGCGAGTGGGTGGGCAAATGAGTGGGTGGGCGAGTGAGTGGGTGTGCGAGTGAGTGGGTGAGCAAGCGGGCGAACGAGCGGTAGGGCGAGCGAGTGGTTGGGCGAGTGGGTGTGCGAGTGAGTGGGTGTGCGAGTGAGTGGTCGGGCGAGTGAGTGGGTGTGCGAGTGAGTGGGTGTGCGAGTGAGTGGTCGGGCGAGTGAGTGGGTGTGCGAGTGAGTGGGTGTGCGAGTGATTGGACGAGTGAGTGGGTGAGTATCTGCGTGCGAGTGTCCAAGTCAGTGATCACACACAAGACGCGCACGCTCACTATGAACCTCTGACCTGGGTTCAACTCCTGGGGTGACCACCACAGTTCACAACAGACGTTTCAAGCAATGCACCTGAACCAGTTGATGGGTACCGTTCATGCATAGTACAATTATCTTAGCGTCTGCGCGTCCAAAGGTATGTGTCTCTCCGTATCTATGAAATTTACTCCAAGTATCTCCATGAGGCTCTGCATCTCTCTGGCTGACCACACCTACACGGCTCTTCGAGTCTCTGTGTGTGTCTCTGTGTGTGTGTGTCTCTGTGTGTGTGTGTCTCTGTGTGTGTGTGTCTCTGTGTGTGTGTGTCTCTGTGTGTGTGTGTCTCTGTGTGTGTGTGTCTCTGTGTGTGTGTGTCTCTGTGTGTGTGTGTCTCTGTGTGTGTGTGTCTCTGTGTGTCTCTGTGTGTCTCTGTGTGTGTGTGTCTCTGTGTGTGTGTGTCTCTGTGTGTGTGTGTCTCTGTGTGTGTGTGTCTCTGTGTGTGTGTGTCTCTGTGTGTGTGTGTCTCTGTGTGTGTGTGTCTCTGTGTGTGTGTGTCTCTGTGTGTGTGTGTCTCTGTGTGTGTGTGTCTCTGTGTGTGTGTGTCTCTGTGTGTGTGTGTCTCTGTGTGTGTGTGTCTCTGTGTGTGTGTGTCTCTGTGTGTGTGTGTCTCTGTGTGTGTGTGTCTCTGTGTGTGTGTGTCTCTGTGTGTGTGTCTCTGTGTGTGTGTCTCTGTGTGTGTGTGTCTCTGTGTGTGTGTGTCTCTGTGTGTGTGTGTCTCTGTGTGTGTGTGTCTCTGTGTGTGTGTGTCTCTGTGTGTGTGTGTCTCTGTGTGTGTGTGTCTCTGTGTGTGTGTGTCTCTGTGTGTGTGTGTCTCTGTGTGTGTGTGTCTCTGTGTGTGTGTGTCTCTGTGTGTGTGTGTCTCTGTGTGTGTGTGTCTCTGTGTGTGTGTGTCTCTGTGTGTGTGTGTCTCTGTGTGTGTGTGTCTCTGTGTGTGTGTGTCTCTGTGTGTGTGTGTCTCTGTGTGTGTGTGTCTCTGTGTGTGTGTGTCTCTGTGTGTGTGTGTCTCTGTGTGTGTGTGTCTCTCTGTGTGTGTGTGTCTCTCTGTGTGTGTGTGTCTCTCTGTGTGTGTGTGTCTCTCTGTGTGTGTGTGTCTCTCTGTGTGTGTGTGTCTCTGTGTGTGTGTGTCTGTGTGTGTGTGTCCCGTGGGGTCTCTGCGCGGGTCTCTGCGCGGGTCTCTGTGTGGGTCTCTGTGTGGGTCTCTCTGGGGGTCTCTGTGTGGGTCTCTGTGTGGGTCTCTGTGTGGGTCTCTGTGTGGGTCTCTGTGTGGGTCTCTGTGTGGGTCTCTGTGTGGGTCTCTGTGGGTCTCTGTGGGTCTCTGTGGGTCTCTGTCTCTGTGGGTCTCTGTGGGTCTCTGTCTCTGTGGGGTCTCTGTCTCTGTGGGTCTCTGTCTCTGTGGGTCTCTGTCTCTGTGGGTCTCTGTCTCTGTGGGTCTCTGTCTCTGTGGGTCTCTGTCTCTGTGGGTCTCTGTCTCTGTGGGTCTCTGTCTCTGTGGGTCTCTGTCTCTGTGGGTCTCTGTCTCTGTGGGTCTGCATTTCTATGGGTCCCCTGGGCGTCTATCTGCGAGCGTCTCACCGGCTGCGGCTGAGGCTGCGGCGTCTCCGTGGCGGGGAGACGGGGGAGCGTCGCCGTGGCGACACCGAGGAGCGTCGCCGTGGAGACGGAGAGCGGCGCGGGGAGCGGCGCGGAGACGGAGAGCGGCGACGGCCCCCATAGTCAGAGCTGGGGGGGGAGGTGGGGGAAGGGGGGGGGTGAGAAACAGGCACCACCACAAACCACCACCACAAACCACGACCACAACCCACCACCACAAAACACAATCACAAACCACCACCATCACATTCCACCACCATCACATTCCACCACCATCACATACCACTACCATCACATACCACCACCACGACCACAAACCACCACCATCACATACCACCACGACTACAAACCACCACCATCCCAAACCACCACCATCCCACAAACCACCACCATCCCACAAACCACCACCATCACATACCACCACGACCACAAACCACCACCATCACATACCACCACCATCACATACCACTACCATCACATACCACCACGACCACAAACCACCATCACCACAAACCACCACCATCACAAACCACCACCATCCCACAAACCACCACCATCCCACAAACCACCACCATCCCACAAACATCACATACCACTACCATCACATACCACCACGACCACAAACCACCACCATCACATAGCACTACCATCACATACCACGACCACAAACCACCACCATCCCACAAACCACCATCACAAACCACCACCATCACAAACCACCACCATCACATACCACCACCATCACAAACCACCACCATCACATACCACTACCATCACAAACCACCACCATCACATACCACTACCATCACATACCACCACCATCACAAACCACCACCATCACCACAAACCACCACCATCACAAACCACCACCATCACAAACCACCACCATCCCACAAACCACCACCATCACATACCACCACCACCATCACATACCACCACGACCACAAACCACCACCACCATCACAAACCACCACCATCACATACCACCACCATCACATACCACCACCACCATCACATACCACCACGACCACAAACCACCACAAACCACCATCACAAACCACCACCATCACAAACCACCACCATCACAAACCACCACCATCACATACCACTACCATCACATACCACCACCATCACAAACCACCACCATCCCACAAACCACCACCATCACATACCACCACCATCACATACCACCACCACCATCACATACCACCACAACCACAAACCACCACAACCACAAACCACCACCATCACATACCACCACGACCACAAACCACCACCATCCCAAACCACCACCATCCCACAAACCACCACCATCCCACAAACCACCACCATCACATACCACCACGACCACAAACCACCACCATCACATACCACCACCATCACATACCACTACCATCACATACCACCACGACCACAAACCACCACCACCACAAACCACCACCATCACAAACCACCACCATCACAAACCACCACCATCCCACAAACCACCACCATCCCACAAACCACCACCATCCCACAAACCACCACCATCACATACCACCACCATCACATACCACTACCATCACATACCACCACGACCACAAACCACCACCATCACATTCCACCATCACATACCACCACGACCACAAACCACCACCATCACAAACCACCACCATCACATACCACCACCATCACATACCACTACCATCACATACCACCACGACCACAAACCACCACCATCACATTCCACCATCACATACCACCACGACCACAAACCACCATCCCACAAACCACCACCATCACAAACCACCACCATCACATACCACTACCATCACATACCACCACCATCACATACCACCACCATCACATACCACCACGACCACAAACCACCACCATCACATACCACTACCATCACATACCACTACCATCACAAACCACCACCATCACATACCACCACCATCACAATCCACCACCATCACAATCCACCACCATCACAAACCACCACCATCACAAACCACCAC
The DNA here is from genome assembly GCF_048934315.1 of Petromyzon marinus. Classification (NCBI taxonomy): domain Eukaryota; kingdom Metazoa; phylum Chordata; class Hyperoartia; order Petromyzontiformes; family Petromyzontidae; genus Petromyzon; species Petromyzon marinus. The sequence continues at coordinate 22,994,344 of NC_133745.1, read as the reverse complement.
CATCCCACAAACCACCACCATCCCACAAACCACCACCATCCCACAAACCACCACCATCACATACCACTACCATCACATACCACCACGACCACAAACCACCACCATCACATACCACCACCACCACCCCACAAACCACCACCACCCCACAAACCACCACCCCACAAACCACCACCACAAAACACCATCACATACCACCACCACCATCACAAACCACCACCACCATCACAAACCACCACAACCCCACAAACCACCACCACCCCACAAAACACCATCACATACCACCACCACCATCACATACCATCACCACCACCCCACAAACCACCACCCCACAAACCACGGCCACAATCCACCACGACCACAAACCACCACCACAAACCACCACCATCACATGCCACCACCACCATCACAAACCACCACCACCCCACAACCCACAAACCCACAAAACCCCACACAAAACACAACAAACCCCCCGCCCACCCCGCCCACCAACACCACGACAATCCCCCGCCACCCCCGCCACTGCAACAGCTACGTCCCCCGCGAGCCGGGCGGGCGACGGGCGGCGCCGATGGGATACCGACCGCTGCCAGGGGGGAGCCGGGCCCCCGAACCTCTTCTGCCGCCGCTCCCCCGTGGACATCTCGACGCGGGCGCGGGAGCCGCAGATGAGGCGCCCGTCCAGCTCCCGGCAGGCGTCGCGGGCGTCGCGCGTGTCCTCGAACTGGACGAAGGCGAAGCCCGGAGGGTTGCGAGCCACCCACACAGAGCGCAGGGGGCCGTAGTAGCTGAACACCTGGCGGCGGTGGTGAGGTGGTTTCGGTTTCATTTCAAGCTTCATTTATTTTGGTACAATTCGGCTCTTCAAACATCGGTTGCTAACCGCAAGCAAGCAAAAGCAAAAAAAACCCACAAACACCTTCCGTTGGTTCTTTCGGTAAAGTCGTCGCCACCACGTGGAATGCGAATAAAAAAAATAATAATAACAAGTTGATAATATGAAATGACTCGCGAGAATATTCTCGCAAACGTTTCGGCCACAACAACAAGCGGCCTCCCATCGGGTGAAAGCGGGGGGACGAGACCGTCCGGCAGGACAGCGCTGGGGAGTGAGAAATGCCACGCTGAGGTCGCCACCTTTAAGCCGTGTGAGAAGAAAACAGAGCGCCTTGACAAAGGAATTGGCACGGAATTTAGCATTGAAATGGCCGAGTGATTAGCTTGTGACTGGTCACAGAAATGGCTCCGTTAAAAGTTAAAGCATACACATCCGCAGAGGCATCCCCTTGACAAAGGAATTAGCATAGAATTTAGCATTGAAATAGCTAAGTTAAAGCATACACATCCGCAGAGGCACCCCTTGACAAAGGAATTAGCACAGAATTTAGCATTGAAATGGCCGAGTGATTAGCTTGTGACTGGTCACAGAAATGGCTCTGTTAAAAGTTAAAGCATACACATCCGCAGAGGCACCCCTTGACAAAGGAATTGGCACAGAATTTAGCATTGAAATGGCCGAGTGATTAGCTTGTGACTGGTCACAGAAATGGCTCTGTTAAAAGTTAAAGCATACACATCCGCAGAGGCACCCCTTGACAAAGGAATTGGCACAGAATTTAGCATTGAAATGGCCGAGTGATTAGCTTGTGACTGGTCACAGAAATGGCTATGTTAAAAGTTAAAGCATACACATCCGCAGAGGCACCCCCTTGACAAAGGAAGTAGCATAGAATTTAGCATTGAAATAGCTAGGTTAAAGCATACACACCCGCAGAGGCACCCCCTTGACAAAGGAATTAGCACAGAATTTAGCAATGAAATGGCCGAGTGATTAGCTTGTGACTGGTCACAGAAATGGCTCTGTTAAAAGTTAAAGCATACACATCCGCAGAGGCACCCCTTGACAAAGGAATTAGCACAGAATTTAGCATTGAAACGGCCGAGTGATTAGCTTGTGACTGGTCACAGAAATGGCTATGTTAAAGCATACACATCCGCAGAGGCCATCAGATTTACCATGGAGGTCGAAAAAGATGGCAAAACTACCCTTTTTGGATGTCTCTATTAAAAGGAGACATGATGGCTCAATGAGCCACTCTGTCTACATAAATTCTGTGCCAATTCCTTTGTCAAGGGGTGCCTCTGCGGATGTGTATGCTTTAACTTTAACAGAGCCATTTCTGTGACCAGTCAACTGGCTAAACACTCAGCCATTTCAATGCTAAATTATATGCTAATTCCTTTGTCAAGAGGTGCCTCTGCGGATGTGTATGCTTTAACTTAGCTATTTAATGCTAAATTCTATGCTAATTCCTTTGTCAAGGGGTGCCTCTGCGGATGTGTATGCTTTAACTTTAACATAGCCATTTCTGTGACCAGTTACAAGCTAATCACTCAGCCATTTCAATGCTAAATTATATGCCAATTCCTTTGTCAAGGGTGCCTCTGCGGATGTGTATGCTTTAACTTTAACAGAGCCATTTCTGTGACCAGTCACAAGCTAAACACTCAGCCATTTCAATGCTAAATTCTATGCTAATTCCTTTGTCAAGGGGTGCCTCTGCGGATGTGTATGCTTTAACTTAGCTATTTCAATGTTAAATTCTATGCTAATTCCTTTGTCAAGGGGTGCCTTAACACAAATAACACAATAATGTTCTCACGACGTTTCGGCCACAACGCAAGCGGCCTTCATCAGGTGAAGGGACGAGACTGTCTGCTAGGACAGCGCTGGAGTGAAAGAGCCACGTTCAGATCACGGCCTTTAAGCTTAGAGCTTACGTGGCGGCGACTTTACCGAAAGAACAAAACAAGGTGAAGAATCCTTGCGGTCGCTAAAGCTTTAAATCGGAACAGGAGAAAGCTTCAAGCGACCTGCGCGAACAGAAAATCCGGCGGGGGGGGGGGGGGGGGAAAAATAAAACCGGCAAAAAATATTCCGTCCACCCACAGGGGTTGGGGGGCGAGTAGACGGGAGAGTGAAACAAGGCTACGCGCATTTTGTAACTTTACTACAACGACCAACTTCATCAGCATCATCATCGTCATCGTTCCCAACACAATTGCGTTCATAACGGGAGTTTTGCATTTCCAATAATAAACGTTAAGACGTCGGGGCCTAAAGGGCGCACATTTTTTAATTTTCCTAATTATTGTACCTCATTTTTGTTACGAAATTCTCTCCCCCCACTCCCACCCCCCCAATCCCTCTATTTTAACCGCAACAAAACAACCCCAGCTTTGTAACTTAGCGTTGTTGTAGAGTTTGGTAAATTGAACCTCGAGCTATTCATTTAGAACATGAAGCCTTGGGGCCCAGGAGACATTTTCATGTCTTAAGTTGACCAAATTTATCTCGCAATTTAATAGCACAACAAAGAAAACCAATCACCCAAAACCGATGTCACGTTATTAAAACGTACAACCTTTATCAAATTGATATTCTGTAAGCGAATTTATTTATCAAACTGAAGCCTCTGCCTGGCCGTGCAGATAATTTTACTGGTAGGAGACGGAGTGGACTGGAAGCCCAACCCGGGATTAATTCTCACAGGAGGCAGGGGATTAATTGTGTATGTCTGTGGATGTCTGTCCACGTGTATCCGGACACCCGGATATATAAAAACATCCGCACCTAGCGCACATTTATACTGGTACTGGTAGGACACGTAGTGGACTGGAAGCCCAGCCCGGGATTAATTCTCACAGGAGGCAGGGGATTAATTGTGTATGTCTGTGGATGTCTGTCCACGTGTATCCAGACACCCGGATATATAAAAACATCCGCCACCTAGCGCACATTTATACTGGTACTGGTAGGACACGTAGTGGACTGGAAGCCCAGCCCGGGATTAATTCTCACAGGAGGCAGGGGATTAATTGTGTATGTCTGTGGATGTCTGTCCACGTGTATCCAGACACCCGGATATATAAAAACATCCGCCACCTAGCGCACATTTATACTGGTACTGGTAGGACACGTAGTGGACTGGAAGCCCAGCCCGGGATTAATTCTCACAGGAGGCAGGGGATTTATTGTGTATGTCTGTGGATGTCTGTCCACGTGTATCCGGACACCCGGATATATAAAAACATCCGCCACCTAGCGCACATTTATACTGGTACTGGTAGGACACGTAGTGGACTGGAAGCCCAACCTGGGATTAATTCTCACAGGAGGAAGGGGATTAATTGTGTATGTCTGTGGATGTCTGTCCACGTGTATCCGGATATAAAAAATGGGAGGGGTGGGGGGCTGGGTGGGGAGAGGCTGGGTGGGGAGGGGCTGGGTGGGGAGAGTGGGGAGGGGCTGGGTGGGGAGAGGCTGGGTGGGGAGGGGCTGGGTGGGGAGGGGCTGGGTGGGGTGGGGCTGGGTGGGGAGAGGCTGGGTGGGGAGGGGCTGGGTGGGGCTGGGTGGGGAGGGGCTGAGTGGGGAGAGGCTGGGTGGGGAGGGGCTGGGTGGGGAGGGGCTGAGTGGGGCAAGGGGAGGGGCTGGTCACCCCGTGGTGCCCTTATAAAACTCAACGTTTCACCTCCTCACGCCGGCTTGTGCCAGGCCCTCACAGTGAGGAATATTGTTGCTGAACACACCACCACGTGGTGGTGCCAACGTTGTTGTTGTTGTTGACCCTGGCCGTTGACCGAATAACCCGACGTTCCTACGAACCAGCTCCCTCCCTCCGCAGGAGAACGCGTTCTAAGTCATCTCGGCTACATTCTTAACAAAATATAAACATTCATACTAGAACACAATCTCGGTTATATTTTTAACTAAATATAAACAAAAGTGGGTCACATTCGTCGTAGAGCCTGAGGGCTCGACTGGATAACACGAACTCTGGATCTTCACACCCAGCGATACTAAAGCACACACAAAGTGTGTGCACTATGATTGCTACATATATAAACATTAATTCACGAATATATCTTGGTTACATTTTTAACAGAATATAAACAAAGCGGTCTTTGTAGGCCTGAAGGCCCTAGCGTATAAACACGGCCCCTCCACCTTTAACAACGCATCACACACAAAGTGTGCACTGATTGCTACATATATAAACATTAATTCAAGAATATATCTTTATTACATTAACTAAACATAAACAAAGCGGTCTTCGTAGGCCTGAAGGCCCTTAGCGCATAAACGCGGCCCGCTCCATCTTCATCAACGCATCGATACTAAAGCACACACAAACTGTGCACTATCATTGCTACATATATAAACATTAATTCTAGAACATATCTTGGTTATATTTTTAACAGAATATAAACATAGCGGTCTTCGTAGGCCTGAAGGCCCCTAGCGTATAAACACGGCCCGCTCCATCTTCAACAACGCATCGATAACTCAACCACACACAAAGTGTGCACTATCATTGCTACATATATAAACATTAATAGTACAACACATCTTAGTTACATTTTTAACTAAATATAAACAAAAGTGGCTCACATTCGTCGTAGAGCCTGAGGGCCCTACTGGATAACACGAACTCTGGATCTTCACACCCAGCGATACTAAACCACACACAAAGTGTGCACTATGATTGCTACATATATAAACATTAATACTACAACACATCTTAGTTATATTTTTAACAGAATATAAACAAAGCGGTCTTCGTAGGCCTGAGGGCCCTAGCGTATAAACACGGCCCGCTCCATCTTCAACAACAACGCATCGATACTAAAGCACACACAAACTGTGCACTAAGATTGCTACATATATAAACATTCATTCTAGAACATATCTTAGTAACATTTTAAATAGAATATAAACATAGCGGTCTTCGTAGGCCTGAAGGCCCTTAGCGTATAACGCGGCCCGCTCCATCTTCAACAACAACGCATCGATACTAAAGCACACACAAAGTGTGCACCGATTGCTACATATATAAACATTAATTCTAGAATATCTTAGTTACATTTTTAACTAAAGGCCTGATGCCCTTAGCGTATAAACGCGGCCCGCTCCATCT
>NC_133745.1:22941575-22988269 GCF_048934315.1 Petromyzon marinus | reverse complement strand
TGTGATGTGTGGGTGTTATTAATGTGTGCGTGATGTGTGAAGTGTTATTAATGTGTGTGTGATGTATGGGTGTTATTAATGTGTGTGTGATGTATGGGTGTTATTAATGTGTGTGTGATGTATGGGTGTTATTAATGTGTGTGTGATGTATGAGTGTTATTAATGTGTGTGTGATGTATGGGTGTTATTAATGTGTGTGTGATGTATGGGTGTTATTAATGTGTGTGTGATGTATGGGTGTTATTAATGTGTGTGTGGATGTGTGGGTGTTATTAATGTGTGTGATGTATGGGTGTATTATTGTGTGTCTGATGTACGGGTGTTATTAATGTGTGTGTGTGTGATGTACGGGTGTTTTAATGTGTGTGTGATGTATGGGTGTTATTAATGTGTGTGTGATGTATGGGTGTTATTAATGTGTGTGATGTATGGGTGTTATTAATGTGTGTGTGATGTGTGGGTGTTATTAATGTGTGTGTGATGTAAGGGTGGTATTAATGTGTGTGTGATGTATGGGTGTTATTAATGTGTGTGTGTGATGTATGGGTGTTATTAATGTGTGTGTGATGTGTGGGTGTTATTCATGTGTGTGTGATGTATGGGTGTTATTAATGTGTGTGATGTGTGGGTGTTATTAATGTGTGTGTGATGTATGGGTGTTATTCATGTGTGTGTGATGTATGAGTTTTATTAATGTGTGTGTGATGTATGGGTGTTATTAATATGTGTGATGTCTGGGTGTTATTAATGTGTGTGTGTGTGATGTATGGGTGTTATTAATGTGTGTGTGATGTATGGGTGTTATTAATGTGTGTGTGATGTATAAGTGTTATTAATGTGTGTGTGATGTAAGGGTGTTATTAATGTGTGTGTGATGTATGGGTGTTATTCATGTGTGTGTGTGATGTATGGGTGTTATTAATGTGTGTGTGATGTGTGGGTGCTATTAATGTGTGCGTGATGTGTGGGTGTTTTTAATGTGTGTGTGATGTATGGGTGTTATTAATGTGTGTGTGTGTGATGTATGGGTGTTATTAATGTGTGTGTGATGTATGGGTGTTATTAATGTGTGTGTGATGTGTGGGTGTTATTAATGTGTGTGTGATGTATGGGTGTTATTAATGTGTGTGTGATGTATGGGTGTTATTAATGTGTGTGTGATGTATGGGTGTTATTAATGTGTGTGTGATGTATGGGTGTTATTAATGTGTGTGTGATGTGTGGGTGTTATTAATGTGTGTGATGTATAAGTGTTATTAATGTGTGTGTGATGTATGGGTGTTATTAATGTGTGTGTGATGTATGGGTGTTATTAATGTGTGTGTGATGTATGGGTGTTATTAATGTGTGTGTGATGTATGAGTGTTATTAATGTGTGTGTGATGTATGGGTGTTATTAATGTGTGTGTGATGTATGGGTGTTATTAATGTGTGTGTGATGTATGGGTGTTATTAATGTGTGTGTGATGTGTGGGTGTTATTAATGTGTGTGATGTATGGGTGTTATTATTGTGTGTCTGATGTACGGGTGTTATTAATGTGTGTGTGTGATGTACGGGTGTTTTAATGTGTGTGTGATGTATGGGTGTTATTAATGTGTGTGTGATGTATGGGTGTTATTAATGTGTGTGTGATGTGTGGGTGTTATTCATGTGTGTGTGATGTATGGGTGTTATTAATGTGTGTGATGTGTGGGTGTTATTAATGTGTGTGTGATGTATGGGTGTTATTCATGTGTGTGTGATGTATGAGTTTTATTAATGTGTGTGTGATGTATGGGTGTTATTAATATGTGTGATGTCTGGGTGTTATTAATGTGTGTGTGTGTGTGATGTATGGGTGTTATTAATGTGTGTGTGATGTATGGGTGTTATTAATGTGTGTGTGATGTATGGGTGTTATTAATGTGTGTGTGATGTATGGGTGTTATTCATGTGTGTGTGATGTATGGGTGTTATTAATGTGTGTGTGATGTATGGGTGTTATTCATGTGTGTGTGTGATGTGTGGGTGTTATTAATGTGTGTGATGTATGGGTGTTATTATTGTGTGTCTGATGTACGGGTGTTATTAATGTGTGTGTGTGTGATGTACGGGTGTTTTAATGTGTGTGTGATGTATAAGTGTTATTAATGTGTGTGTGATGTATGGGTGTTATTCATGTGTGTGTGATGTATGGGTGTTATTCATGTGTGTGTGATGTATGGGTGTTATTAATGTGTTTGATGTATGGGTGTTATTAATGTGTTTGATGTATGGGTGTTATTAATGTATGTGTGATGTATGGGTGTTATTAATGTGTGTGTGTGTGATGTATGGGTGTTATTAATGTGTGTGTGATGTATGAGTGTTATTAATGTGTGTGTGATGTACGGGTGTTATTAATGTGTGTGTGATGTATGAGTGTTATTAATGTGTGTGTGATGTATGAGTGTTATTAATGTGTGTGTGATGTATGGGTGTTATTAATGTGTGTGTGATGTATGGGTGTTATTCATATGTGTGTGATGTATGGGTGTTATTCATGTGTGTGTGATGTAAGGGTGTTATTAATGTGTGTGTGATGTATGAGTGTTATTAATGTGTGTGTGATGTACGGGTGTTATTAATGTGTTTGATGTATGGGTGTTATTAATGTGTGTGTGATGTATGGGTGTTATTCATGTGTGTGTGATGTATGGGTGTTATTCATGTGTGTGTGTGTGATGTATGGGTGTTATTCATGTGTGTGTGTGATGTTTGCCAATCGTGATAACACAATGATTCTCGCCTGAACATTTACTGAATATGATACCCGCTTAAACATTTACTAATAATGATTTTAGTGTGTGTCCGATCTCAGGATTCAGATCTCGCTGCAGGATACAGTTCTCATAATTAAGATAATCATGCACGAACCACAACAGTGCCCACCTCTCAGCTACCCACGACGTCTTAGCTGATCTCAGCGTTGTGTGGGAATTCATTCGCAAGCCCCTTAGCTACTCACGACGTCTTAGCTGATCTCAGCGTTTTGTGGAAATGCATTCGCAAGCCTCTTAGCTACCCACGACGTCTTAGCTGATCTCAGCGTTGTGTGGGAATTCATTCACTCGCCTCTCAGCTACTCACGACGTCTTAGCTGATCTCAGCGTTGTGTGGGAATTCATTCACTCGCCTCTCAGCTACTCACGACGTCTTAGCTGATCTCAGCGTTGTGTGGGAATTCATTCACTCGCCTCTCAGCTACTCACGACGTCTTAGCTGATCTCAGCGTTGTGTGGGAATGTTATCACACACCGCTAACAACTCTTAGCTATACACTACACACTATACTATACACTACTACACACTACTACACTATACTATACACTACACTTTAATACAACACTATACGCTACTAATCACTACACCATACACTACACTACACACTACACTACTATACACTACACTATACACTAAACAATACACTACTATACACTACACTATACACTACACTACACACTCAGCTACTATACACTACACTACTATACACTACACTATACAATACATTACTATACACTACTATATACTACACTACTATACACTACACTATACACTACACTATACACTACACTATACACTACACTACTATACATTACACTATACACTACACTATACACTACACTACTATACACTACTACCCTACACTATAGTACTACACTATACACTACTTTACACTACTGCACTATACACTACTATATACTACACTACTATACACTACACTATACACTACACTAGTAACTAATTGGCGCTTGTGTACGGGATGGAACCCACGACCTCCTGCGTACCGGGCGAGGTAGTCAACATCTCCCAGCCAACCGTGGCAATCTGCCTTGGCAAAGCAGCACCTGACCACTCCCACTCACTCTAGACCACTCCCACTCACTCTAGACCACTCCCACTCACTCTAGACCACTCCCACTCACTCTAGACCACTCACTCTAGACCACTCCCACCCACTCCTCCGGACCACTCCCACCCACTCCTCCGGACCACTCCCACCCACTCCTCCGGACCACTCCCACCCACTCGCTCTAGACCACTCCCACCCACTCGCTCTAGACCACTCCCACCCACTCGCTCTAGACCACTCCCACCCACTCGCTCTAGACCACTCCCACCCACTCGCTCTAGACCACTCCCACCCACTCGCTCTAGACCACTCCCACCCACTCGCTCTAGACCACTCCCACCCACTCGCTCTAGACCACTCCCACCCACTCGCTCTAGACCACTCCCACCCACTCGCTCTAGACCGCCCCCACCCACTCTAGACCGCCCCCACCCACTCTAGACCGCCCCCACCCACTATAGACCACTCCCACCCACTCTAGACCACCCCCACCCACTCTAGACCACTCCCACCCACTCTAGACCACTCCCACCCACTCTAGACCCCCCCACCCACTCTAGACCACTCCCACCCACTCTAGACCACTCCCACCCACTCTAGACCACTCCCACCCACTCTAGACCACTCCCACCCACTCTAGACCACTCCCACCTACTCTAGACCACTCCCACCCACTCTAGACCACTCCCACACACTCTAGACCACTCCAACCCACTCTAGACCACTCCCACCCACTCTAGACCACTCCCACCCACTCTAGACCACTCCCACCCACTCTAGACCACTCCCACCCACTCTAGACCCCCCCCCACCCACTCTTGACCACTCCCACCCACTCTAGACCCCCCCCACCCACTCTAGACCACTCCCACCCACTCTAGACCACTCCCACCCACTCTAGACCACTCCCACCCACTCTAGACCACTCCCACCCACTCTAGACCACTCCCACCCACTCTAGACCACTCCCACCCACTCTAGACCACTCCCACCCACTCTAGACCACTCCCACCCACGCTAGACCACTCCCACCCACTCTAGACCACTCCCACCCACTCTAGACCACTCCCACCCACTCTAGACCACTCCCACCCACGCTAGACCACTCACACCTACTCTAGACCACTCCCACCTACTCTAGACCACTCCCACCCACTCTAGACCACTCCCACCCACTCTAGACCACTCCCACCCACTCTAGACCACTCCCACCCACTCTAGACCACTCCCACCCACTCTAGACCACTCCCACCCACTCTAGACCACTCCCACCCACTCTAGACCACTCCCACCCACTCTAGACCACTCCCACCCACTCTAGACCACTCCCACCCACTCTAGACCACTCCCACCCACTCTAGACCACTCCCACCCACGCTAGACCACTCCCACCCACTCTAGACCACCCCCACCCACTCTAGACCACCCCCACCCACTCTAGACCACTCCCACCCACTCTAGACCACTCCCACTCACTCTAGACCACTCCCACCCACTCTAGACCAGCTACTTCCTCGTGCTTTGTAAGTTAAGAAGTTCATAGACATATAGAGAGAGAGAGAGATCGATACTCCTTAGTTTTACCTTGCCCGCAAGGTCGCCTGCCTCTAGATGACATGATACCATCATCACCACAACCACAATCATCACCACAGCCATCACCACCATCATCACCACCCTCGTCGCTATAGAGTGGAACAGCAGGCAGTAGTAGGAGGTGGAGTAGGAGGTGGAGCAGTAGTAGGTGGAGCAGCTGTAGGTGGAGTAGGAGGTGGTGGTGGAGTAGGTGGAGGTGGTGGAGGTGGTGGTGGAGTAGTTGTAGGTGGAGCAGTAGTAGGTGGAGTAGGAGGTGGTGGTGGAGTAGGTGGAGTAGGTGGAGTCGTAGTAGGTGGAGCAGCTGTAGGTGGAGGTGGTGGAGGTGGAGTAGGAGGAGGTGGAGTAGGAGGAGGTGGAGTAGGTGGAGGTGGAGTAGTAGGAGTAGGTGGAGGAGGAGGTGGAGTAGTAGTAGTAGGTGGAGTAGTAGGTGGAGTAGTAGGTGGACTAGGAGGTGGACTACGAGGTGATGGCGTGCTGTCTCAGCGAGTACTAGTAGTGGTAGTAGTAGTGGTCGTAGTGGTAGTAGGTGGAGTAGGCGGTGGACTAGTAGTAGTAGGTGGAGTAGTAGGTGGACTAGGAGGTGGACTAGGAGGTGGACTACGAGGTGATGGCGTGCTGTCTCAGCGAGGAGGAGGAAGAAGCCAGGAGGATCAACGCGGCCATCGAGAAACAGCTGAAGAGAGACAAAGACGTGAACCGGAACGAGCTGAAGCTGCTACTGCTGGGTCAGTGGACAGGGCAGCAGTGGATAGACCATGCAGGGGGGTACAGGTGTGTGTGTGTACAGGTGTGTGGGTGTACAGGTGTGTGTGTGAGTGTGTACAGGTGTGTGTGTGTACAGGTGTGTGTGTGTGTACAGGTGTCTGTGTGTGTGTACAGGTGTGTGCGTGTACAGGTGTGTGCGTGTACAGGTGTGTGTGTACAGGTGTCTGTGTGTACAGGTGTGTGTGTGTGTACAGGTGTGTGGGTGTACAGGTGTGTGTGTGTGTACAGGTGTGTGGGTGTACAGGTGTGTGCGTGTACAGGTGTGTGCGTGTACAGGTGTGTGTGTACAGGTGTGAGTGTACAGGTGTGTGGGTGTACAGGTGTGTGTACAGGTGTGTGTGTGTACAGGTGTCTGTGTGTGTGTACATGTGTCTGTGTGTACAGGTGTGTGTGTGTGTGTACAGGTGTGTGTGTACAGGTGTGTGTGTGTACAGGTGTGTGTGTGTACAGGTGTGTGTGTGTGTGTACAGGTGTGTGTGTACAGGTGTGTGTGTGTACAGGTGTGTGTACAGGTGTGTGTGTGTACAGGTGTGTGTGTGTACAGTTGTGTGGGTGTACAGGTGTGTGGGTGTACAGGTGTGTGTGTGTGTGTACAGGTGTGTGGGTGTACAGGTGTGTGCGTGTACAGGTGTGTGCGTGTACAGGTGTGTGTGTACAGGTGTGTGTGTACAGGTGTGTGGGTGTACAGGTGTGTGTACAGGTGTGTGTGTGTACAGGTGTGTGTGTGTGTGTACAGGTGTGTGTGTACACAGGTGTGTGTGTGCACAGGTGTGTGTGTACAGGTGTGTGGGTGTACAGGTGTGTGTGTACAGGTGTGTGTGTGTACAGGTTTCTGTGTGTACAGGTGTGTGTGAGTGTGTACAGGTGTGTGTGAGTGTGTACAAGTGTGTGTGTACAGGTGTGTGTGTGTACAGGTGTGTGTGTGCACAGGTGTGTGGGTGTACAGGTGGGTTGGTGTACAGGTGTGTGTGTGAGTGTGTACAGGTGGGTGTGTACAGGTGTGTGTGTGTGTACAGGTGTGTGTGTACAGGTGTGTGGGGGGGAGCGGTAGTGTAGTGTACAGGTGTGTGGGGGGGAGCGGTAGTGTAGTGGTTAGCGCGCTGCGCTATGAACCTGGCGACGCGCGTTCGATTCCCGCTCACGGAAAACACCAGTGACGATTATCTGAACCGGTCCTGGGCCTCCCCTAGGTCGACTCAGCCTCAAATGAGTACCTGGTGCGGTGGATAAAAACAGTGCCACTGGGGAGACAAAGGCGGTCGGGCGTGGTGCTGGCCACCCACCCCCTCGTGTACCGTTCCAGCCTTCATAGGTGCTCGCTGACAGCACTTGCCCCTACAGCCTGTTAAGGCTATACGGGGGATCTTTGTCTTTGTTGTGTGGGTGTACAGGTGTGTGGGTGTACAGGTGTGTGGGTGTACAGGTGTGTGGGTGTACAGGTGTGTGGGTGTACAGGTGTGTGGGTGTACAGGTGTGTGGGTGTACAGGTGTGTGGGTGTACAGGTGTGTGGGTGTACAGGTGTGTGGGTGTACAGGTGTGTGGGTGTACAGGTGTGTGGGTGTACAGGTGTGTGGGTGTACAGGTGTGTGGGTGTACAGGTGTGTGGGTGTACAGGTGTGTGGGTGTACAGGTGTGTGGGTGTACAGGTGTGTGTGGGTTTACAGGTGTGTGTGGGTGTACAGGTGTGGGTGGGTGTGTACAGGTGTGTGTACAGGTGTGTGTACGGGTGTGTGTGTGGGTGTACAGGTGTGTGTGTACAGGTGTGTGTGTACAGGTGTGTGTGTACAGGTGTGTGTGTGGGTGGACAGGTGTGTGTGTACAGGTGTGTGTGTACAGGTGTGGGTGGGTGTGTACAGGTGTGTGTGTACAGGTGTGGGTGGGTGTGGACAGGTGTGTGTGTACAGGTGTGTGTGTGGGTGTACAGGTGTGCGGGTGTACAGGTGTGTGTGTGTGTACAGGTGTGTGAGGGTGGGTGTGTACAGGTGTGTGTGTGCACAGGTGGGTGTGTGTGTACAGGTGTGGGTGAGTGTGTACAGGTGTGTGGGTGTACAGGAGTGTGTGTGTGTACAGGTGTGTGTGTGTGTACAGGTGTGTGTGTGTGTACAGGTGTGTGTGTGTGTGTGTTTCTAACCGGCGAAGATGTTCGCAGGTGGAACATCTTCGCCGGTAGAAACATTTAGGCTAGCCTGCCTACGATCCATCCTGGGTTTAACCAGGCTGGTTTGTGTGAGGAGCTCACAAATCCTTGAAAGTTCTGGGCAAGGTCCCATCGGTGAGCTCCTCCGGCGGCAAGACTGCGATGGCTGGGTCATATAGCCCGCATGCCCAGCCACAGCATGCCGAAACAGCTTTTGTTCGGCCGGATCGAGGGGGCTAAGCGGGCGCGGCACGGGCTAGAGAAGAGATGGAGTGACGTGGTACAGGAGGACGTGGAGCTGAGTGGACTTGCCGATGACTGGCACCAGCGGTGTCAAGATCGGCCTCTGTGGAGGAGGCTCGTGAAGGACGCTACTGGGCAGTTGGAGGTAGTCGCCCTCCAACAACAATGGAGGGCGGAGGAGCGACGCTCACAACAACGAGCGGAGCGCCCGGTGGATAAAGCACAGCAGGTTGGTACAGTAGGGGGCACAGGTGGTGCATCAGCCAGTCATCTCAGTCAGTCGACCCGTGGCACCTGGGTCTGCCCCGTGACCTCCTGCCAGCGGGCGTTCGACACTCCACGTGGCCTCAAGGTGCACATGTCCTGGCACAAGCGTCGTGGTGACGTCACCGCCACTTAGTGGCGAATGGCGGTTGTTGTTGTTGTTGTGTGTGTACAGGTGTGTGTGTACAGGTGTGTGTGTACAGGTGTGCGTGTACAGGTGTGTGGGTGTACAGGTGTGTGTGTGTACAGGTGTGGGTGGGTGTGTACAGGTGTGTGGGTGTGGACAGGTGTGTGTCTGTGCACAGGTGGGTGTGTACAGGTGTGTGTGTACAGGTGTGTGTGTACAGGTGTGTGTGAGTGCACAGGTGTGTGTGTGTGTGTGTACAGGTGTGGGTGGGTGTGTACAGGTGTGTGGGTGTACAGGTGTGTGTGGATGTACAGGTGTGCGTGGGTGTGTACAGGTGTGTATAGGTGTGTGTGTGGGTGTACAGGTGTGGGTGGGTGTGTACAGGTGTGTATACAGGTGTGTGTGTGTACAGGTGTGTTTGTACAGGTGTGTGAGGGTGGGTGTGTACAGGTGTGTGTGGGTGTACAGGTGTGTGTATGGGTGTACAGGTGTGAGTGGGTGTACAGGTGTGTGTGTGTGGTTGTACAGGTGTGTGTGTGGATGTGTACAGGTGTGGATGGATGTGTACAGGTGTGTGTGTACAGGTGTGGGTGGGTGTGTACAGGTGTGTGTGTACAGGTGTGTGTGTGTACAGGTGTGTGTGTGTGTACAGGTGTGTTTGTGTGTACAGGTGTGTATGTACAGGTGGAACATCCTCGCCGGTTAGAAACATTTAGGCTAGCCTGCCTACGATCCATCCTGGGTTTAACCAGGCTGGATTGTGTGAGGAGCTCACAAATCCTTGAAAGATCTGGGCAAAGTCAGTGAGCTCCTCCGGCGGGCAAGGCTGCGATGGCTGGGTCATGTAGCCCGCATGCCCAGCCACCGCATGCCGAAACATCTTTTGTTCGGCCGGATTGAGGGGGCTAAACGGGCGCGGCACGGCCTAGAGAAGAGATGGAGTGACGTGGTACAGGAGGACGTGGAGCTGAGTGGACTTGCCGATGACTGGCACCAGCGGTGTCAAGATCGACCTCTGTGGAGGAGGCTCGTGAAGGACGCTACTGGGCAGTTGGAGGTAGTCGCCCTCCAACAACAATGGAGGGCGGAGGAGCGACGCTCACAACAACGAGCGGAGCGCCGGGTGGCTAAAGCACAGCAGGTTGGTACAGTAGGGGGCACAGGTGGTGCATCAGCCAGTCATCTCAGTCAGTCGACCCGTGGCACCTGGGTCTGCCCCGTGACCTCCTGCCAGCGGGCGTTCGACACTCCACGTGGCCTCAAAGTGCACATAGCCTGGCACAAGCGTCGTGGTGACGTCACCGCCACTTAGTGGCGAATGGCGGTTGTTGTTGTGTATGTGTATGCATAGGTGTTTGTATAGGTGTGTATGTGTATGTATAAGTGTGTGTATAGGTGTGTGTATAGGTGTGTGTACAGCTGTGTGTGTATAGGTGTGTGTGTATGTACAGGTATTTGTATAGGTGTATGTACAGCTGTGTGTGTGTGTGTACATGTGTGTGTGTGTGTACAGGTGTGTGTGCACAGGTGTGTGTACATGTGTGTGTGTACAGGTGTGTGTCTGTGTGTGTCTGTGTGTGTGTGCCTGTGTGTGTGTGCCTGTGTGTGTCTGTGTCACTGTATGTGTGTCACTGTATGTGTGCAGGTATGTGTATATGGGTGTGTTTAGATAGGTATGTGTCTGTGTGTTTCCGTGTGTCTGTGTGTGTATGTCTGTATGTCTGTGTGTCAGTGTGTCTTGTGTGTGTGTGTGTCTGTGTCACTGTGTGTGTGTCACTGTATGTGTCTCTGTGTCACTGTGTGTGTGTGTCACTGTGTGTGTGTCACTGTGTGTGTCTGTCTCTGTGTCACTGTGTGTGTGTCTGTGTCACTGTGTGTGTGTGTCACTGTGTGTGTGTCACTGTATGTGTCTCTGTGTCACTGTGTGTGTGTCACTGTGTATCTGTGTGTCACTGTGTGTCTGTGTGTGTGTCTATGTGTGTCACTGTGTGTGTGTGTCACTGTGTGTGTCACTGTGTGTGTGTGTCACTGTGTGTGTGTGTCTGTGTGTGTGTCTATGTGTGTCACTGTGTGTGTGTCACTGTGTATGTGTGTGTCACTGTGTGTGTGTAACTGAGTGTGTGGGGAGCGGTAGTGTAGTGGTTAGCGCTACGCTGCGCTACGAACCTGGCGATCCAGGTTCGAATCCCGCTCACGGCCAACACCATTGAACGCGATTATCCTAACCGGTCCTGGGCCTCCCCTAGGTCGACTCAGCCTCAACTGAGAGTAGCTGCTGTAGCAGTGGTGTAGTGAACATCGCTAGCACTGGGGGAGAGACAAAGGCGGCCGGGCGTGGTGGTGCTGGCCACCCACCCCCTCTGTGTGTGTAGCCACAGTGCCGGTAGCCTTCATAGGTGCAGCACTTGCCCCTACAGCCCTGCTAGAGGCTACCTGGGGGAGCTTTGTCTGTGTCTAACACAGCACTTGCCCCTACAGCCCTGCTAGAGGCTACCTGGGGGAGCTTTGTCTGTGTGTGTCTAACACTACACTTGCCCCTACAGCCCTGCTAGAGGCTACCTGGGGGAGCTTTGTCTGTGTGTGTCTAACACTGCACTTGCCCCTACAGCCCTGGTAGAGGCTACCTGGGGGAGCTTTGTCTGTGTGTGTCTAACACAGCACTTGCCCCTACAGCCCTGCTATAGGCTACCTGGGGGAGCTTTGTCTGTGTGTCTAACACTGCACTTGCCCCTACGGCCCTGCTAGAGGCTACCTGGGGGAGCTTTGTCTGTGTGTACATCATAGGTGGTGCTGCTACTCGCTACTAACACAGCACTTGCCCCTACAGCCTGTTACAAGCTACATGGGGGAGCTTTGTCTGTGTGTACGTGTCTGGGTGTGTTCTTGCTGACAGCACTTGCCCCCACGAGTATTTGGAGGCTGCACGGGGGACCTTTGTCTGTGTGTGTGTGTCTGTGTGTGTGTGTGTGTGTCTGCGTGTGTGTGTCTGTGTGTGTGTCTGTGTGTGCGTGTCTGTGTGTGTGTGTGCGTGTGTCTGTGTGTGTGTCTCTGTGTGTGTGTGTCTGTGTGTGTGTATGTATGTGTCTGTGTGTGTGTGTCTGTGTGTGTGTGTCTGTGTGTGTGTATGTATGTGTCTGTGTGTGTGTGTCTGCGTGTGTGTGTCTGTGTGTGTGTGTATGTGTCTGTGTGTGTGTATGTGTCTGGGTGTGTTCAACTGTATCGAGGTATGCAGTGGGGAGCGGTGGTGCGGTGGTTAGCGCTGAACTGCGAGTGGTTGGGTGGGTGAGTGAGTGAGTGGGTGAGTGAGTGAGCGGGTGAGTGAGTGAGTGGATGAGTGAGTGGGTGAGTGAGTGAGTGGGTGGGCGAGTGAGTGGGTGAGCGAGTAAGTGAGTGGGTGAGTGAGTGGGCGAGTGAGTGAGTGGGTGAGTGAGTGGGTAAGTGAGTGAGTGGGTGAGTGGGTGGGCGAGTGAGTGAGTGAGTGGGTAGGTGAGTGGGTGAGTGAGTGAGTGAGTGGGTAGGTGAGTGGGTGAGTGGGTGAGTGAGTAGGTGAGTTAGTGAGTGGGTGAGTGAGTGAGTGGGTGAGTGGGTGAGTGCGTGAGTGAGTGAGTGAGTGGGTGAGTGAGTGAGTGAGTGGGTGAGTGAGTGGGTGAGTGGGTGAATGAGTGATTGGGTGAGTGAGTGAGTGGGTGGACGAGTGAGTGTCGAGTGGATGAGTGGGTTGGTTGGTGGGTGAGTTGGTAAGTGGATGAGTGAGTGGGTGGTTTAATGAGTGAGTGAGTGGATGAGTGAGTGGATGAGTGAGTGGATGAGTGAGTGGGTGGGTGAGTAAGTGAGTGGGTGGGTGAGTGGGTGAGTGATTGGTTGAGTGAGTGAGTGGGTGAGTGGTTGGGTGAGTGCGTCCGGCAAAAACAACCCCCTACTTCCTCGTGGTGCCGGACGGCAATGCTGTGGTGGGCAGTGCTGTTGGGGGAAGGCCAATTTAGATTGACAATTCCCCTCATGGCATCTGTGACCACCACAGTGGCTAAATGGGGGCTCTGGATGGGTGCGAGGGGCTGGTGACCCCTCCACCTTCAATTAATTACCACTAAACCACGTCTAAAATATCTAATGAACAAGCTTGTGCCAGAGGCCCCGGGGGGACAGGCGTCTATGACGTCTCCTGGCCAAACCCCATCTGGCGGAGCCAGGAGATTGAATCTCTACCCTCGGGGCTCCTCCAGAAACAACGAAAAGCCACTACGTGTGGCCACGTGGAATGTTCGAACGATCACTGCAGAGGAGAGGCTGCCACTCCTCTGTTGGGAGCTGGACCGGTACCGCCTAGATCTGTGCGGTATTCAGGAGGTCCGGTGGACCGGCTCTGGCTCCTGCCACCATGAGGGGTGGACAGTCCTCTACTCGGGGCAGCAGACTGCCAAACAACAGGGTGTGGCTCTTCTTTTGAATAAAAGAATGAAGGGGGCGTGGGAGCGTGGCGGTGAGGTGTGGGAAGCTGTAAGCCCCAGGCTACTTTGGGCTCGCCTTCCCATCAACCGGAGGCGAGGAATGGTGGTCGTGGTTGCTTATGCCTCCACCGAAGACAAACATCCGTGGAGGGATGTAGGCAAGGCCGATGAGTCAGATGCCTTCTATGACCTCCTGTCACAGGTGCTGGCTAAAGTGGCCCCTCGGGATAGAGTCATCATGTTGGGCGACTTCAATGCCCGAGTTGGTCATGATGCTGGCACCTGGTCTGGAGTGATTAGAAGGCATGGGCCAGATAAGCTCAATAACAACGGTAGGAGGATGCTAGATTTTTGTGCAGCCCATGGGCTTGTAATTACCAACACGCTGTTCCGGCATCGGCGCATCCACACAACATCATGGATGCATGCCGGGTCCAAGCAAGAACATCTTCTGGACTACATAGTGACGGAACAGCGGATGCAGGCCCATGTTCTTGACACCAGGACCTACCGTGGAGCTGATCTGCCCACTGACCATCGACTTGTTATCTGTAAGATGCGCCTTCCATTCTTCTAATCCGGTGGTGGGTGTACACCCAGGACCCCATTCCAACCTAAAGTGGCCTGGTCTCAGTTATCTGATGAAAGTTGCAAGCGATAATTTAATCATTGCTTGCGGCTGGGGTTGGCATCGTCCCCGACTCCTCCTGATGTCAAGGGTAAATGGGCGAGGTTTAGGACTGTGGCTAATGTAGCTGCAATGGCTGCTTTGGGTACGCGGTCCAGACCTCCCCGGAGACCCTGGCTGACAGAGGAGGTGTTCAGGCTGCTGAGAAAAAGCGACAGGCCCACTGTCATCAGCTACAGAATCCCACGTCGGAGAATGAGGAGGCTTACCGCAGCCTTCGCTTGGAGGTTCAGAGAGCCGTGAGGTGCTCAAAGGATGGGTGGTGGTCGCGGGTTGCCATCATTAGGGGAAAAAACGGTAATCCAATCTCCGACCCCCAGGAACAGGTTTGCAGATTTGCTGAGCATTTCTGTGAGGTCCTGGAGGAGGGGAAATCCCTCAGCCTGGATAACATCGTGGCACAAAGTGGGGATGACCCTGCTGAGGCTGCGGTGCCTCAAATATCGGAAGAAGTCACCCCCTGTGAGTGGCTGGCTGAGGTGACATCTGTTGAGGAAGTACTGAAGGCGATCCAGAGCCTGAGACTAGGAAAGAAACCGGGTAGAGATGATCTCCCAAACGAAATGCTGAGGAAGGGTGGCGTTTGTGCACAGACTGCCCTATATGACATCATAACAACAGTCTGGACCACTGGACGGGTTCCGCAGGATTGGAAGGATGCCCTGGTGGTCCCCCTCTTTAAGAAGGGGGACCGCACAGACTGTAACAACTATAGGGGCATCTCACTCCTCAGTGTGCCGGGAAAGGTCCTGGCAAGGATTATTCAACATCGCCTTGCCAGGCACGCTGTCCGTCTGCTACAGCAGAGGTGTAGGGAATTCCAACAAGACCTACATCTCTGCTTTATTGACCTGGTCAAGGCCTATGATACCATCAGTAGGCCTGGGCTCTGGGTTGTTCTTTGTGCTTTCGGAGTCCCTGACCCTATGCTCACTATCATTAAGGACCTTCATGATGGTGAGCGGGCCCGGGTAAAACTACGTGGCCGGGAGTCGGAGCCATTCCCTGTTCACCTTGGGGTGCGACAGGGATGTCCTCTGGCACCAACATTATTTAACATCTATTTCCACAACGTAGTTCGTGAAGCCTTCAATAGCTGTACCGGGGGAATCTCCATTTGGTACAGATATAATGGGAGGCTAATCGATGCCCGGGTGCGGTCAAGGGATGGCTCCCTATTGCTCAACCACGTTATGTATGCTGATGATTTGGTAATAGCTGCTCATTCAGAGGGGGAGTTGGAGACGCTGCTGCTGAGACTGGAGCGTGCCACTAAGAGATGGGGCCTTACCATCAGCCCCACCAAGACTAAGCACCAGCCTAGGTATTTTGTACCATCGGACACTCCACCCCCACAACTCCCAATCGGTGGTGGGGGAGTTGTGGAGAGAGTGGAGAGTTTCGCATACCTGGGCAGTGTGCTTATGACCTGTTCCGGTTTGACAACAGAGGTCTCACTCCGAATCAGTCGAGCGGCAATATCTTTTCATCGGTTGCGTAACGCTGTGTGGAAGCTACCTGGTCTGTCGCTCCGCACGAAGCTTCAGGTCTTCTCGGCCACGGTCATTCCCTCCCTTCTCTACGCTTGCGAAACGTGGACCCCCTAAGGGAACATCTTCGCCGGTTGGAAACATTTAGGCTGGCTTGCCTACGATCCATCCTGGGTTAATTAGGCTGGATTGTGTGAGGAGCTCACAAATCCTTGAAAGATCTGGGCAAAGTCCCATCGGTGAGCTCCTCCGGCGGGCAAGGCTGCGTTGGCTGGGTCATGTAGCCCGCATGCCCAGCCACCGCATGCCGAAACAGCTTTTGTTCGGCCGGATCGAGGGGGCTAAACGGGCGCGACAAGGGCTAGAGAAGAGATGGAGTGATGTGGTACAGGAGGACGTGGAGCTGAGTGGACTTGCCGATGACTGGTACCAGCGGTGTCAAGATCGGCCTCTGTGGAGGAGGCTCGTGAAGGATGCTACTGGGCAGTTGGAGGCAGTCGCCCTCCAACAACAACGGAGGGCGGAGGAGCGACGCTCCAAACAGCGAGCGGAGCGCCGGGTGGCTAAAGCACAGCAGGTTGGCACAGTAGGGGGCACAGGTGGTGCATCAGCCAGTCATCTCAGTCATTTCAGTCAGTCGACCCGTGGCACCTGGGTCTGCCCCGTGACCTCCTGCCAGCGGGCGTTCGACACTTCACGTGGCCTCAACGTGCACATAGCCTGGCACAAGCGTCGTGATGACGTCACCGCCACTTAGTGGCGAATGGCGGTTGTTGTTGTTGAGTGAGTGGGTGAGTGGATGGGTTAGTGGGTTGGTGAGTGGGTGAGTGAGTGGGTGAGTGAGTGGGAGGAGTGAGTGGGTGAAAGGGTTGGTGAGTAGGTGAGTGAGTGACTGAGTGAGTGGGTGAGTGCGTGAGTGAGTGGGTGAGTGAGTGAGTGGGTGAGTGGCTGAGTGAGTGAGTGGGTGAGTGAGACAGTGAGTGGGTGAGTGATTAGGTGAGTGAATGGGTGAGTGACTAGGTGAGTGAGTGAGTGGGTGACTGAGTGAGTGGGTAAGTGAGTGAGTGGGTGGGTGGGTGAGTGGCTGAGTGGGTGAGTGATTGGGTGAGAGAGTGAGTGGGTGAGTGATTAGGTGAGTGGGTGAGTGATTAGGTGAGTGGGTAAGTGGGTGAGTGAGTGGGTGAGTGATTGAGCAGGTGAGTGAGTAGGTGGGTGAGTGATTAGGTGAGTGATTGGGTGAGTGAGTGGGTGACTGATTAGGTGAGTGGGTGAGTGATTTGGTGAGTGATTAGGTGGGTGGCTGAGTGAGTGAGCAGGTGGGTGAGTGGGTGAGTGAGTGGGTGAGTGAGTGGCTGAGTGAGTGAGTGGCTGAGTGAGTAATTAGGTGAGCAGGTGAGTGAGTGAGTGAGTGGCTGGGTGAGTGAGTAGGTGAGTGAGTGGCTGAGTGAGTGATTAGGTGAGTGAGTGAGTGGCTGAGTGATTAGGTGAGTGAGTGAGTGGCTGGGTGAGTGAGTGGCTGAGTGAGTGATTAGGTGAGTGATTGAGTGGCTGAGTGAGTGAGTGAGTGGCTGAGTGAGTGGGTGAGTGGCTGAGTGAGTGAGTGATTAGGTGAGTGAGTGGCTGAGTGAGTGAGTGGCTGAGTGAGTGAGTGATTAGGTGAGTGATTGAGTGGCTGAGTGATTGAGTGGCTGAGTGAGTGGGTCAGTGGCTGAGTGAGTTAGTGATTAGGTGAGTGATTAGGTGAATGAGTGAGTGAGTGGCTGAGTGAGTGATTGAGTGGCTGAGTGGGTGAGTGGCTGAGTGAGTGATTAGGTGAGTGGCTGGGTGAGTGAGTGGCTGAGTGAGTGATTAGGTGAGTGAGTGGCTGAGTGAGTAGGTGAGTGAGTGATTAGGTGAGTGATTAGGTGAGTGAGTGATTGAGTGGCTGGGTGAGTGATTAGGTGAGTGAGTGATTAGGTGAGTGAGTGGGTGAGTGGCTGAGTGAGTTAGTGATTAGGTGAGTGAGTGATTAGGTGAGTGAGTGGCTGAGTGAGTAGGTGAGTGAGTGATTAGGTGAGTGATTAGGTGAGTGGCTGGGTGAGTGATTAGGCGAGTGAGTGATTAGGTGAGTGATTAGGTGAGTGAGTGGGTGAGTGGCTGGGTGAGTGAGTGGCTGAGTGATTGATTAGGTGAGTGATTGAGTGGCTGAGTGAGTGAGTGGCTGAGTGAGTGGGTGAGTGGCTGAGTGAGTGGGTGAGTGGCTGAGTGAGTGAGTGATTAGATGAGTGAGTGGCTGAGTGAGTGAGTGGCTGAGTGAGTGAGTGATTAGGTGAGTGAGCAGGTGAGTTAGTGAGTGGCTGAGTGAGCAGGTGAGTTAATGATTAGGTGAGTGATTGAGTGGCTGAGTGAGTGGCTGAGTGAGTGATTAGGTGAGTGAGTGGCTGAGTGAGTAGGTGAGTGATTAGGTGAGTGATTAGGTGAATGAGTGATTGAGTAGTTGAGTGAGTGATTAGGTGAGTGAGTGATTAGGTGAGTGATTAAGTGAATGAGTGAGTGAGTGATTGAGTGGCTGAGTGGGTGAGTGGCTGAGTGAGTGATTAGGTGAGTGGCTGGGTGAGTGAGTGGCTGAGTGAGTGATTAGGTGAGTGAGTGATTAGGTGAGTGATTAGGTGAGTGAGTGGCTGATTGAGTAGGTGAGTGAGTGAGTAGGTGAGTGAGTGATTAGGTGAGTGAGTGATTGAGTGGCTGGGTGAGTGATTAGGTGAGTGAGTGATTACGTGAGTGATTAGGTGAGTGAGTGATTGAGTGGCTGGGTGAGTGATTAGGTGAGTGAGTGATTAGGTGAGTGATTAGGTGAGTGACTAGGTGAGTGACTAGGTGAGTGAGTGGCTGAGTGAGTGATTAGGTGAGTGAGTCGCTGAGTGAGTAGGTGAGTGAGTGATTAGGTGAGTGATTAGGTGAGTGAGTGGGTGAGTGAGTAGGTGAGTGAGTGATTAGGTGAGTGAGTGATTGAGTGGCTGGGTGAGTGATTAGGTGAGTGAGTGATTAGGTGAGTGATTTGGTGAGTGACTAGGTGAGTGAGTAGGTGAGAGTGATTAGGTGAGTGAGTGATTGAGTGGCTGGGTGAGTGATTAGGTGAGTGAGTGATTAGGTGAGTGATTTGGTGAGTGACTAGGTGAGTGAGTAGGTGAGAGTGATTAGGTGAGTGAGTGATTGAGTGGCTGGGTGAGTGATTAGGTGAGTGAGTGATTAGGTGAGTGAGTGGCTGAGTGAGTGATTAGGTGAGTGATTAGGTGAGTGAGTGATTAGGTGAGTGAGTGATTAGGTGAGTGATTAGGTGACTGAGTGATTAGGTGAGTGATTAGGTGAGTGATTGGGTGAGTGAGTGGGTGAGTGATTAGGTGAGTGAGTGATTAGGTGAGTGATTAGGTGAGTGATTAGGTGAGTGAGTAGGTGAGTGAGTGATTAGGTGAGTGATTAGGTGAGTGGCTGGGTGAGTGATTAGGTGAGTGAGTGGCTGGGTGAGTGATTAGGTGAGAGTGATTAGGTGAGTGAGTGGGTGAGTGGCTGGGTGAGTGAGTGGCTGGGTGAGTGATTAGGTGAGTGAGTGATTGAGTGAGTGGGTGAGTGATTGGCTGAGTGAGTGATTAGGTGAGTGAGTGGCTGAGTGGGTGAGTGGCTGAGTGAGTGATTAGGTGAGTGATTAGGTGAGTGAGTGGTTGAGTGGGTGAGTGATTGGGTGAGTGAGTGATTAGGTGAGTGATTGGGTGAGTGAGTGGCTGGGTGAGTGACTAGGTGATTGACTAGGTGAGTGAGTGGGTGAGTGATTGGGTGAGTGAGTGATTAGGTGAGTGATTGGGTGAGTGAATGGCTGGGTGAGTGAGTGGGTGAGTGAGTGATTAGGTGAGTGATTGGGTCAGTGAGTGGCTGGGTGAGTGACTAGGTGAGTGGGTGAGTGACTAGGTGAGTGGCTGGGTGAGTGATTAGGTGAGTGAGTGATTAGGTGAGTGACTAGGTGAGTGACTAGGTGAGTGAGTGGGTGAGTGATTAGGTGAGTGAGTGGGTGAGTGGCTGGGTGAGTGATTAGGTGAGTGACTAGGTGAGTGAGTGATTGAGTGACTAGGTGGGTGACTAGGTGAGTGAGTGAGTGATTAGGTGAGTGAGTGACTAGGTGAGTGACTAGGTGAGTGAGTGGGTGAGTGAGTGGGTGAGTGGTTAGGTGAGTGAGTGGGTGAGTGACTAGGTGAGTGAGTGATTGAGTGACTAGGTGGGTGACTAGGTGAGTGAGTGAGTGATTAGGTGAGTGAGTGACTAGGTGAGTGACTAGGTGAGTGAGTGGGTGAGTGAGTGGGTGAGTGGTTAGGTGAGTGAGTGGGTGAGTGACTAGGTGAGTGAGTGGGTGAGTGACTAGGTGAGTGAGTGGGTGAGTGACTAGGTGAGTGAGTGACTAGGTGAGTGAGTGGGTGAGTGAGTGGGTGATTGACTAGGTGAGTGACTAGGTGAGTGACTAGGTGAGTGAGTGGGTGAGTGACTAGGTGAGTGGCTGGGTGAGTGATTAGGTGAGTGAGTGATTAGGTGAGTGACTAGGTGAGTGACTAGGTGAGTGAGTGGGTGAGTGATTAGGTGAGTGAGTGGGTGAGTGGCTGGGTGAGTGATTATGTGAGTGACTAGGTTTTGTGATTGATTGAGTGACTAGGTGGGTGACTAGGTGAGTGAGTGATTAGGTGAGTGACTAGGTGAGTGACTAGGTGAGTGAGTGGGTGAGTGAGTGGGTGAGTGGTTAGGTCAGTGAGTGGGTGAGTGACTAGGTGAGTGAGTGGGTGAGTGACTAGGTGAGTGAGTGACTAGGTGAGTGAGTGGGTGAGTGAGTGGGTGAGTGACTAGGTGAGTGACTAGGTGAGTGACTGGGTGAGTGAGTGGGTGAGTGACTAGGTGAGTGACTAGGTGAGTGACTAGGTGAGTGGGTGAGTGAGTGGGTGAGTGACTAGGTCACTGACTAGGTGAGTGACTAGGTGAGTGACTAGGTGAGTGAGTGGGTGAGTGACTAGGTGAGTGAGTGACTAGGTGAGTGAGTGGGTGAGTGACTAGGTGAGTGACTAGGTGAGTGACTAGGTGAGTGAGTGGGTGAGTGGCTGGGTGAGTGATTATGTGAGTGACTAGGTTTTGTGATTGATTGAGTGACTAGGTGGGTGACTAGGTGAGTGAGTGATTAGGTGAGTGACTAGGTGAGTGACTAGGTGAGTGAGTGGGTGAGTGAGTGGGTGAGTGGTTAGGTCAGTGAGTGGGTGAGTGACTAGGTGAGTGAGTGGGTGAGTGACTAGGTGAGTGAGTGACTAGGTGAGTGAGTGGGTGAGTGAGTGGGTGAGTGACTAGGTGAGTGACTAGGTGAGTGACTGGGTGAGTGAGTGGGTGAGTGACTGGGTGAGTGACTAGGTGAGTGACTAGGTGAGTGACTAGGTGAGTGGGTGAGTGAGTGGGTGAGTGACTAGGTCACTGACTAGGTGAGTGACTAGGTGAGTGACTAGGTGAGTGAGTGGGTGAGTGACTAGGTGAGTGAGTGACTAGGTGAGTGAGTGGGTGAGTGACTAGGTGAGTGACTAGGTGAGTGACTAGGTGAGTGAGTGGGTGAGTGACTAGGTGAGTGGCTGGGTGAGTGATTAGGTGAGTGATTAGGTGAGTGACTAGGTGAGTGACTAGGTGAGTGAGTGGGTGAGTGATTAGGTGAGTGAGTGGGTGAGTGGCTGGGTGAGTGATTAGGTGAGTGACTAGGTTTTGTGATTGATTGAGTGACTAGGTGGGTGACTAGGTGAGTGAGTGAGTGAGTGACTAGGTGAGTGACTAGGTGAGTGAGTGGGTGAGTGAGTGGGTGAGTGGTTAGGTGAGTGAGTGGGTGACTAGGTGAGTGAGTGGGTGAGTGACTAGGTGAGTGAGTGACTAGGTGAGCGAGTGGGTGAGTGACTAGGTGAGTGGCTAGGTGAGTGACTAGGTGAGTGGGTGAGTGAGTGGGTGAGTGAGTGGGTGAGTGGGTGACTAGGTGAGTGGGTGAGTGAGTGAGTGGGTGAGTGAGTGGGTGAGTGGGTGAGTGAG
The DNA here is from genome assembly GCF_048934315.1 of Petromyzon marinus. Classification (NCBI taxonomy): domain Eukaryota; kingdom Metazoa; phylum Chordata; class Hyperoartia; order Petromyzontiformes; family Petromyzontidae; genus Petromyzon; species Petromyzon marinus. The sequence continues at coordinate 22,966,571 of NC_133745.1, read as the reverse complement.
TGGGTGAGTGGTTAGGTGAGTGACTAGGTGAGTGACTAGGTGAGTGAGTGGGTGAGTGGGTGAGTGAGTGGGTGACTAGGTGAGTGGGTGAGTGGGTGAGTGAGTGGGTGAGTGAGTGGGTGAGTGGGTGAGTGACTAGGTGAGTGGGTGAGTGAGTGGGTGAGTGGTTAGGTAAGTGACTAGGTGAGTGACTAGGTGAGTGAGTGGGTGAGTGAGTGGGTGAGTGGGTGAGTGAGTGGGTGACTAGGTGAGTGGGTGAGTGAGTGGGTGAGTGAGTGGGTGAGTGAGTGGGTGAGTGGGTGAGTGACTAGGTGAGTGGGTGAGTGGGTGAGTGGTTAGGTGAGTGACTAGGTGAGTGAGTGGGTGAGTGAGTGGGTGAGTGGGTGAGTGAGTGGGTGACTAGGTGAGTGGGTGAGTGAGTGGGTGAGTGGTAAGTTGTCTGTCACTTCTGCTGCTACCGCTGCACTTGGCGCTGCAGCCTTTAGAGGCTACGTCGGGGAGCTGTGTGCATGTGCTCAGTATTTGCATATCGATTCCCACGATCCCCACCCTACAACACAGAGAATCGATTCCTAGAGCATTGCTTTTTATTGGAATCGAATCGTTCAGGGCTGGGTTTGTCATAATCGATACTATAAAAATCGATTCCGCTGTATAAATTTGCATAAATCAGCATGTCATTTGCATGAATTTGCATGCTATTAGCCGCGCTGCCCACCACTTTATGAAAGCATCAGCTGTGAGCCCCCATTGAGATGGAGTGGCAGAGGTAGTTGTGGTAGTGGTGGTGGTAGTGGTGGTGGTAGTGGTGGCAGTAGTGGTGGCAGTAGTGGTGGTAGTGGTGGTGGTAGTGGTGGTGGTAGTGGTGGTGGTAGTGGTGGTAGTGGTGGTGGTAGTGGTGGTAGTAGTGGTGGTGGTAGTGGTGGTAGTGGTGGTGGTGGTGGTAGTAGTAGTGGTAGTAGTGGTGGTAGTGGTGGTGGTAGTGGTGGTAGTGGTGGTGGTAGTGGTGGTAGTATTAGTAGTGATGGTAGTGGTGGTAGTAGTGGTGGTAGTGGTGGTAGTAGTGGTAGCAGTGGTGGTAGTAGTAGTAGTGATGGTAGTGGTGGTGGTAGTGGTGGTAGTAGTAGTAGTTGTAGTGGTGGTAGTAGTGGTGGTAGTAGTAGTGGTGGTAGTGGTGGTAGTAGAGGTGGTAGTGGTGGTAGTAGTAGTGGTAGTGGTGGTAGTAGTGGTGGTAGTAGTGGTGGTAGTAGTGGTGGTAGTAGTGGTGGTAGTGGTGGTAGTAGTGGTGGTAGTGGTGGTAGTAGTGGTGGTAGTGGTGGCAGTAGTAGTAGTGGTGGTGGTAGTAGTGGTGGTAGTAGTGGTAGTAATAGTGGTGGTAGTAGTGGTAGTAGTGGTGGTAGTGGTGGTAGTAGTGGTGGTAGTAGTGGTGGTAGTAGTGGTGGTAGTGGTGGTAGTAGTAGTGGTAGTAGTGGTAGTGGTGGTAGTGGTGGTAGTAGTGGTGGTAGTGGTGGTAGTGGTGGTAGTAGTGGTGGTAGTTGTGGTAGTGGTGGTAGTGGTGGTAGTGGTGGTGGTAGTGGTGGTGGTAGTAGTGGTGGTAGTAGTGGTGGTAGTGGTGGCAGTAGAAAGTAGTGGTGGTGGTAGTAGTGGTGGTAGTAGTGGTGGTAGTAGTGGTAGTAATGGTAGTAGTGGTGGTAGTAGTAGTGGTAGTAGTGGTGGTAGTAGTGGTGGTAGTGGTCGTAGTAGTAGTACTAGTGGTAGTAGTAGTAGGGGTGGTAGTAGTGGTGCTAGTAGTGGTGGTAGTGGTGGTGGTAGTGGTGGCAGTGGTGGTGGTAGCAGTGGTAGTAGTGGTGGTAGTAGTGGTGGTAGTGGTGGTAGTCGTAGTAGTACTAGTGGTAGTAGTAGTGGTAGTAGTAGTGGTAGTAGTGGTAGAAGTGGTAGTAGTGGTGGTAGTAGTGGTGGTAGTAGTAGTACTAGTGGTAGTAGAAGTGGTGGTAGTAGTAGTGGTGGTAGTGGTGGTAGTGTAGTAGTAGTGGTAGTAGTGGTGGTAGTAGTGGTGGTAGTAGTGGTAGTAGTAGTACTAGTGGTAGTAGTAGTAGTGGTGCCAGTAGTAGTAGTGGTGGTAGTAGTAGTAGTGGTAGTAGTAGTGGTGGTAGTAGTGTAGTAGTGGTGGTAGTAGTAGCAGTAGTGGTAGTAGTAGTGGTGGTAGTAGTAGTGGTGGTAGTGGTGGTAGTAGTGGTAATGTGGTAGTGTGGTAGTAGTGGTAGTGTAGTAGTGTGTAGTGGTAGTGTAGTAGTAGTGTGATAGTAGTAGTGTTGTAGTGGTAGTAGTAGTGGTAGTAGTGGTGGTAGTAGTGGTAGTAGTAGTGGTAGTAGTAGGAGTAGTGGTAGTAGTGGTGGTAGTAGTAGTGGTGGTAGTGGTGGTGGTAGTAGTGTTGGTAGTAGTAGTGGTGGTAGTGGTGGTGTTAGTGGTGGTGGTAGTGGTAGTAGTAGTAGTAGTGGTAGTAGTAGTGGTGGTGGTAGTAGTAGTAGTGTAGAAAGTGGTAGTAGTAGTAGTGGTGGTAGTAGTGGTAGTAGTAGTGGTAGTAGTATTAGTGGTAGTAGTAGTAGTGGTGGTAGTAGCAGTGGTAGCAGTGGTAGTAGTGGTAGTAGTGGTAGTAGTTGTGGTAGTAGTAGTGGTAGTAGTGGTAGTAGTAGTAGTGGTGGTAGTAGTGGTAGTAGTAGTGGTAGTAGTACCAGTAGCAGTAGTGGTAGTAGTAGTGGTAGTAGCAGTAGTGGTAGTAGCAGCAGTAGTAGTGGTAGGAGTGGTAGTAGTAGTAGTAGTAGTGGTGGTAGTAGTAGTAGTGGTAGTAGTGGTAGTAGTAGTGGTAGTGTAGCAGTAGTAGTGTAGTAGTAGCAGTGGTAGTAGTAGTGGTAGTAGTGTGGTAGTGTAGTAGTAGTGTAGTAGTAGCAGTGGTAGTAGTAGTGGTAGTAGTAGTAGTAGTGTGGTAGTGTAGTAGTAGTGGTAGGGTAGTAGTAGTGGTAGTAGTAGTGGTAATGTGGTAGTGGTAGTGTGGTAGTAGTGGTAGTGTGTAGTGGTAGTGTAGTAGTGGTAGTGTGGTAGTAGTAGTGTGGTAGTGGTAGTAGTAGTGGTAGTAGTGGTAGTGGTGTAGTAGTGGTAGTAGTGGTAGTAGTGTAGTAGTGTGGTAGTAGTAGTGTGGTAGTAGTAGTGGTAGTAGTGTGGTAGTAGTAGTAGTGTGATAGTAGTAGTGTTGTAGTGGTAGTAGTAGTGGTAGTAGTGGTGTTAGTAGTGGTAGTAGTAGTGGTAGTAGTAGGAGTAGTTGAATAGTGGTGGTAGTAGTGGTAGTGGTGGTGGTAGTAGTGGTGGTAGTGGTGGTGTTAGTGGTGGTGGTAGTGGTGGTAGTAGTAGTAGTGGTGGTAGTGGTGGTAGTGGTGGTAGTAGTAGTAGTGTAGAAAGTGGTAGTAGTAGTAGTGGTGGTAGTAGTGGTAGTAGTAGTAGTATTAGTGGTAGTAGTAGTAGTACTGGTGGTAGTAGCAGTGGTAGCAGTGGTAGTAGTGGTAGTAGTTGTGGTAGTAGTTGCAGTGGTGGTAGTAGTGGTAGTAGTAGTGGTAGTAGTACCAGTAGCAGTAGTGGTAGTAGCAGTGGTAGTAGCAGTAGTGGTAGTAGCAGCAGTAGTAGTGGTAGTAGTAGGAGTGGTAGTAGTAGTGGTAGTAGTAGTAGTGGTGGTAGTAGTGGTAGTAGTAGTAGTGGTAGTAGTGGTAGTAGTAGTGGCAGTAGTAGTGGTAGTGTAGTAGTAGTAGTGTAGTAGTAGCAGTGGTAGTAGTAGTGGTAGTAGTGTGGTAGTGTAGTAGTAGTGTAGTAGTAGCAGCAGTGGTAGTAGTAGTGGTAGTAGTAGTGTGGTAGGGTAGTAGTAGTAGTGGTAGTAGTGGTAGTAGTAGTGTGGTAGTGCAGTAGTAGTGGTAGGGTAGTAGTAGTGTGGTAGTAGTAGTGGTAGTAGTAGTGGTAATGTGGTAGTGGTAGTGTGGTAGTAGTGGTAGTGTGTAGTGGTAGTGTAGTAGTGGTAGTGTGGTAGTAGTAGTGTGGTAGTGGTAGTAGTAGTGGTAGTAGTGGTAGTAGTGGTAGTGGTGTAGTAGTGGTAGTAGTGGTAGTAGTGTAGTAGTGTGGTAGTAGTAGTGTGGTAGTAGTAGTGGTAGTAGTAGTGTGGTAGTGGTAGTAGTAGTAGTTTGGTAGTGGTAGTAGAAGTAGTGGTAGTAGTAGTGGTACTGTGGTAGTAGTAGTGGTAGTGTAGTAGTGTAGTAGGAGTAGTGGTAGTAGTGGTACTGTGGTAGTAGTAGTAGTAGTGGTAGTAGTAGTAGTAGTGTGGTTGTGTGGTAGTGGTAGTAGAAGTAGTGGTAGTAGTAGTGGTACTGTGGTAGTAGTAGTAGTGGTGGTAGTGTGGTAGTAGTAGTGGTAGTAGTAGTGGTAGTAGTGTGGTAGTAGTGGTAGTGTGGTAGTAGTAGTGGTAGTAGTAGTGTGGTAGTGGTAGTAGTAGTGTGGTAGTAGTGGTAGTGTGGTAGTAGTAGTAGTAATAGTAGTAGTGGTATTAGTGGTAGTAGTAGTGTGGTAGTAGTAGTGTGGTAGTGGTAGTAGTAGTGGTAGTAGTAGTGTGGTAGTAGTGGTAGTGTGGTAGTAGTAGTGGTGGTAGTAGTGGTAGTAGTTGTAGTGTTTTAGTGGTAGTAGTAGTAGTAGTGTGGTAGTAGTGGTAGTGTGGTAGTAGTAGTAGTGGTGGTAGTAGTAGTGTGGTAGTGTGGTAGTGGTAGTAGTTTGGTAGTGGTAGTAGTAGTAGTGTGGTAGTGTAGTGGTGGTAGTGTGGTAGTAGTATTAGTAGTGGTACTGTGGTAGTAGTAGTGCTGGTAGTAGTAGGGGTAGTGTGGTAGTAGTAGTAGTGGTAGTAGTGGTAGTGGTAGTAGTGTGGTAGTAGTAGTAGTAGTGTGGTAGGAGTAGTAGTAGTAGTGTAGTAGTAGTAGTGTGGTAGTGTAGTAGTAGTGTAGTCGTAGTGGTAGTAGTGTAGTAGTGGTAGTAGTGTAGTAGTAGTGTAGTAGTGGTAGTAGTAGTGGTAGTAGTAGTGTAGTAGTAGTGTAGTAGTAGTGGTAGTAGTAGTGTAGTAGTAGTGGTAGTAGTGTAGTAGTAGTGTAGTAGTAGTGGTAGTAGTGTAGTAGTAGTGGTAGTAGTAGTGTAGTAGTAGTGGTAGTAGTGGTGGTAGCAGTAGGGGTAGTGTGGTAGTAGTAGTAGTGGTAGTGTAGTAGTAGTAGTGTAGTAGTAGTAGTGTGGTAGTGGTAGTGTAGTAGTAGTGGTAGTAGTGGTAGTGTAGTAGTGTAGTAGTAGTAGGGCTGCTGGTGATGCTGCTCTCTGATTGGCTGCTACCGCAGGTACTGGTGAGAGCGGTAAGAGTACCTTCATCAAGCAGATGAGGATCATCCACGGCAGGGGCTACACGGAGAACGATCGTAGGGGTGAGTACCATCATCAGTAGTAGTACCTTCATCAGTAGTAGTACCACCAGTAGTAGTACCATCAGTAGTAGTAGTACCATCAGTAGTAGTACCATCAGTAGTAGTAGTACCATCAGTAGTAGTAGTACCATCAGTAGTAGTACCATCATCAGTAGTAGTACCATCAGTAGTAGTACCATCAGTAGTAGTAGTACCATCAGTAGTAGTACCATCAGTAGTAGTACCATCATCAGTAGTAGTACCATCAGTAGTACCATCATCAGTAGTAGTACCATCATCAGTAGTAGTACCATCAGTAGTAGTACCATCAGTAGTAGTAGTACCATCAGTAGTAGTACCATCATCAGTAGTAGTACCATCATCAGTAGTAGTACCATCAGTAGTACCATCATCAGTAGTAGTACCATCATCAGTAGTAGTACCATCATCATCAGTAGTAGCACCATCATCAGTAGTAGTAGTACCATCATCAGTAGTAGTACCATCAGTAGTAGTACCATCAGTAGTAATAGTACCACCAGTAGTAGTACCATCAGTAGTAGTACCATCAGTAGTAGTACCATCAGTAGTAATAGTACCATCAGTAGTAGTACCATCATCAGTAGTAGTACCATCAGTAGTAGTACCATCATCAGTAGTAGTACCATCATCAGTAGTAGTACCATCAGTAGTAGTACCATCATCACCAGTAGTAGTACCATCAGTAGTAGTAATATCAGTAGTAGTAGTACCATCAGTAGTACCATCATCATCAATAGTAGGACCATCATCAGTAGTAGTACCATCATCAGTAGTAGTAGTACCATCATCAGTAGTAGTACCATCAGTAGTAGTACCATCATCAGTAGTAGTACCATCATCAGTAGTAGTACCATCAGTAGTAGTACCATCATCACCAGTAGTAGTACCATCAGTAGTAGTAATATCAGTAGTAGTAGTACCATCAGTAGTACCATCATCATCAATAGTAGGACCATCATCAGTAGTAGTACCATCATCAGTAGTAGTAGTACCATCATCAGTAGTAGTACCATCAGTAGTAGTACCATCATCAGTAGTAGTACCATCAGTAGTAGTACCATCATCATCATCAGTAGTACCATCATCATCATCATTAGTAGTACCATCATCATCATTAGTAGTACCATCATCATCAGTAGTAGTACCATCATCATCAGTAGTAGTACCATCATCAGCAGTAGTATCATCACCATCAGTAGTAGTACCATCAGTAGTAGTACCATCAGTAGTAGTACCATCATCAGTAGTACCATCAGTAGTAGTACCATCATCAGTAATAGTAGTACCATCATCAGTAGTAGTACCATCATCAGTAGTACCATCAGTAGTAGTACCATCATCAGTAATAGTAGTACCATCATCAGTAGTAGTACCATCAGTAGTAGTACCACCAGTAGTAGTACCATCAGTAGTAGTACCATCATCAGTAGTAGTACCATCATCACCAGTAGTAGTACCATCAGTAGTAGTAGCATCATCACCAGTAGTACCATCAGTAGTAGTACCAGTAGTAGTATCATCATCATCAGTAGTAGTAGCACCATCATCAGTAGTACCATCATCATCAGTAGTAGTACCTTCAGTAGTAGTAGTACCACTAGTAGTACCATCATCATCAGCAGTAGTACCATCATCATCAGTACTATCATCATCAGTAGTAGTACCATCAGTAGTAGTACCATCATCACCAGTAGTAGAACCATCAGTAGTAGTAATATCAGTAGTAGTACCATGACCAGCAGTAGTACCATCATCAGTAGTAGTATCAGTAGTAGTATCATCATCATCAGGAGCAGTATCATCAGTAGTAGTAGTATCAACATCACCCATAGTAGTAGTATCATCAGTAGTAATATCATCAGTAGTAGTAGTACCATCATCAGTAGTAGAAGTTCCATCATCAGTAGTAGTAGCATCCTCATCATCAGTAGTGTCATCATCAGTAGTATCATCATCATCAGTAGTAGTACCACCATCATCAGTAGTAGTACCATCATCAGTAGTAGCATCATCATCACCTGTAGTAGCACCAACATCATCATCACCTGTAGTAGTACCAACATCATCATCACCTGTAGTAACACCAACATCATCATCATCATCACCTGTAGTAGTACCAACATCATCATCACCTGTAGTAACACCAACACCAACATCATCATCACCTATAGTAGCACCAACATCAACATCATCATCATCTGTAGTAGTACCAACACCAACATCATCATCACCTGTAGTAGTACCAACATCAACATCATCATCACCTGTAGTAACACCAACATCATCATCACCTGTAGTAGTACCAACATCAACATCATCATCACCTGTAGTAACACCAACATCATCATCATCATCACCTGTAGTAGTACCAACATCATCATCATCATCACCTGTAGTAGTACCAACATCATCATCATCATCACCTGTAGTAGCACCAACATCATCATCATCATCACCTGTAGTAGCACCAACATCATCATCACCTGTAGTAGCACCAACATCAACATCATCATCACCTGTAGTAGTACCAACATCAACATCATCATCACCTGTAGTAGTACCAACACCATCATCACCTGTAGTAGTACCAACATCAACATCATCATCACCTGTAGTAGCACCAACATCATCATCACCTGTAGTAGTACCAACATCATCATCACCTGTAGTAACACCAACATCAACATCATCATCACCTGTAGTAGCACCAACACCAACATCACCTGTAGTAGTACCAACACCAACATCATCATCACCTGTAGTAGCATCATCATCATCACCTGTAGTAACACCAACATCAACATCATCATCACCTGTAGTAGTACCAACACCAACATCATCATCACCTGTAGTAACACCAACACCAACATCATCATCACCTGTAGTAGCACCAACATCAACATCATCATCACCTGTAGTAACATCAACATCATCATCATCATCACCTGTAGTAGCACCAACACCAACATCATCATCACCTGTAGTAGCACCAACATCAACATCATCATCACCTGTAGTAGCACCAACACCAACATCATCATCACCTGTAGTAGTACCAACACCAACATCATCATCACCTGTAGTAGCATCATCATCATCACCTGTAGTAGCACCAACATCAACATCATCATCACCTGTAGTAGCACCAACACCAACATCATCATCACCTGTAGTAGTACCAACATCAACATCATCATCATCATCACCTGGAGTAACACCAACATCAACATCATCATCATCATCACCTGGAGTAACACCAACATCAACATCATCATCACCTGTAGTAGTACCAACATCATCATCATCATCACCTGTAGTAGTACCAACATCATCATCACCTGTAGTAGCATCAACATCATCATCACCTGGAGTAACACCAACACCAACATCATCATCACCTGTAGTAGCACCAACACCAACACCATCATCACCTGTAGTAGCACCAACATCATCATCATCATCACCTGTAGTAACACCAACACCAACATCATCATCACCTGTAGTAGCACCAACACCAACATCATCATCACCTGGAGTAACACCAACATCATCATCACCTGTAGTAGCACCAACATCATCATCATCATCATCACCTGTAGTAGCACCAACATCAACATCATCATCACCTGTAGTAGAACCAACATCAACATCATCATCACCTGTAGTAGTACCAACATCAACATCATCATCACCTGTAGTAGCACCAACATCAACATCATCATCACCTGTAGTAGCACCAACATCAACATCATCATCACCTGTAGTAGCACCAACATCAACATCATCATCACCTGTAGTAGCACCAACATCAACATCATCATCACCTGTAGTAGCACCGACATCATCATCACCTGTAGTAGCACCAACACCAACATCAACATCACCTGTAGTAGCACCAACACCAACATCACCTGTAGTAGTACCAACACCAACATCATCATCACCTGTAGTAACACCAACATCAACATCATCATCACCTGTAGTAGTACCAACACCAACATCATCACCTGTAGTAGCACCAACACCAACATCAACATCACCTGTAGTAGCACCAACACCAACATCACCTGTAGTAGTACCAACACCAACATCATCATCACCTGTAGTAACACCAACATCAACATCATCATCACCTGTAGTAGTACCAACATCATCATCATCATCACCTGTAGTAGTACCAACATCAACATCATCATCACCTGTAGTAACACCAACATCAACATCATCATCACCTGTAGTAACACCAACATCAACATCATCATCACCTGTAGTAACACCAACATCAACATCATCATCACCTGTAGTAGTACCAACACCAACATCATCATCACCTGTAGTAACACCAACATCAACATCATCATCACCTGTAGTAGTACCAACATCAACATCATCATCACCTGTAGTAGTACCAACACCAACATCATCATCACCTGTAGTAGCACCAACATCAACATCATCATCACCTGTAGTGACACCAACACCAACATCATCATCACCTGTAGTAACACCAACATCATCATCACCTGTAGTAGCACCAACATCAACATCATCATCACCTGTAGTAACATCAACATCATCATCACCTGTAGTAGCACCAACATCAACATCATCATCACCTGTAGTAGCACCAACATCAACATCATCATCACCTGTAGTAGTACCAACATCAACATCATCATCACCTGTAGTAGCACTAACATCATCATCAGCATCATCATCACCTGTAGTAGCACCAACATCATCAGCATCATCATCACCTGTAGTAGCACCAACATCATCATCATCATCATCACCTGTAGTAGTACCAACACCAACATCATCATCACCTGTAGTAGTACCAACACCAACATCATCATCACCTGTAGTAGTACCAACATCAACATCATCATCACCTGTAGTCACACCAACATCATCATCATCATCACCTGTAGTAGCACCAACATCATCATCATCATCACCTGTAGTAGCACCAACATCAACATCATCATCACCTGTAGTGACACCAACATCATCATCATCATCACCTGTAGTGACACCAACATCAACATCATCATCATCATCTGTAGTAGCACCAACATCAACATCATCATCACCTGTAGTAGTACCAACATCAACATCATCATCACCTGTAGTAACACCAACACCAACATCATCATCATCACCTGTAGTAGTACCAACATCATCATCACCTGTAGTAGTACCAACATCAACATCATCATCACCTGTAGTAGTACCAACATCAACATCATCATCACCTGTAGTAACACCAACATCAACATCATCATCACCTGTAGTAGCACCAACATCATCATCATCATCACCTGTAGTAACACCAACACCAACATCATCATCACCTGTAGTAACACCAACAACAACAACATCATCACCTGTAGTAGTACCAACATCAACATCATCATCACCTGTAGTAGCACCAACATCAACATCATCATCATCACCTGTAGTAGTACCAACATCAACATCATCATCACCTGTAGTAACACCAACATCATCATCATCATCATCACCTGTAGTAGCACCAACATCAACATCATCATCATCACCTGTAGTAACACCAACATCATCATCATCACCTGTAGTAGTACAAACATCATCATCATCATCACCTGTAGTAGTACCAACATCATCATCACCTGTAGTAGCACCAACATCATCATCATCATCACCTGTAGTAGTACCAACATCATCATCATCACCTGTAGTAGTACCAACACCAACATCATCATCACCTGTAGTAGCACCAACACCAACACCATCATCACCTGTAGTAGCACCAACACCAACATCATCATCACCTGTAGTAGCACCAACATCATCATCACCTGTAGTAGTACCAACATCATCATCATCATCATCATTACCTGTAGTAGCACCAACATCAACATCATCATCACCTGTAGAAACACCAACACCAACATCATCATCATCACCTGTAGTAGTACCAACATCATCATCATCTGTAGTAACACCAACATCATCATCATCATCACCTGTAGTAGCACCAACATCAACATCATCATCATCACCTGTAGTAGTACCAACACCAACATCATCATCACCTGTAGTAACACCAACATCATCATCATCATCACCTGTAGTAGCACCAACATCAACATCATCATCATCACCTGTAGTAGTACCAACACCAACATCATCATCACCTGTAGTAACACCAACATCATCATCATCATCACCTGTAGTAGCACCAACATCAACATCATCATCATCACCTGTAGTAGTACCAACATCAACATCATCATCATCACCTGTAGTAGCACCAACATCAACATCATCATCACCTGTAGTGACACCAACACCAACATCATCATCACCTGTAGTAGTACCAACATCATCATCACCTGTAGTAACACCAACACCAACATCATCATCATCACCTGTAGTAGTACCAACATCATCATCACCTGTAGTAGTACCAACATCATCATCACCTGTAGTAACACCAACATCAACATCATCATCACCTGTAGTAGTACCAACATCATCATCATCATCACCTGTAGTGACACCAACATCATCATCATCATCACCTGTAGTAGTACCAACACCAACATCATCATCACCTGTAGTAACACCGACATCAACATCATCATCACCTGTAGTAACACCAACATCATCATCATCATCACCTGTAGTAGTACCAACATCATCATCATCTGTAGTAGCACCAACATCAACATCATCATCACCTGTAGTAGCACCAACACCAACATCATCATCACCTGTAGTAGCACCAACATCAACATCATCATCACCTGTAGTAGCACCAACACCAACATCATCATCACCTGTAGTAGTACCAACATCAACATCATCATCACCTGTAGTAGCACCAACATCAACATCATCATCACCTGTAGTAGCACCAACATCATCATCATCATCACCTGTAGTAGCACCAACATCATCATCATCATCACCTGTAGTGACACCAACATCATCATCATCATCACCTGTAGTGACACCAACATCATCATCACCTGTAGTAACACCAACATCAACATCATCATCACCTGTAGTAGTACCAACATCAACATCATCATCACCTGTAGTAGTACCAACATCAACATCATCATCACCTGTAGTAGTACCAACATCATCATCATCATCACCTGTAGTAACACCAACACCAACATCATCATCATCACCTGTAGTAGTACCAACATCATCATCATCTGTAGTAACACCAACATCAACATCATCATCACCTGTAGTAGTACCAACATCAACATCATCATCACCTGTAGTAGCACCAACATCAACATCATCATCACCTGGAGTAACACCAACATCATCATCACCTGTAGTAGCACCAACATCAACATCACCTGTAGTAGCACCAACATCAACATCATCATCACCTGTAGTAGCACCAACACCAACATCATCATCATCATCACCTGTAGTGACACCAACATCAACATCATCATCATCATCTGTAGTAGCACCAACATCAACATCATCATCACCTGTAGTAACACCAACATCAACATCACCTGTAGTAGCACCAACATCAACATCACCTGTAGTAACACCAACACCAACATCATCATCACCTGTAGTAGTACCAACATCAACATCATCATCACCTGTAGTAACACCAACATCAACATCATCATCACCTGTAGTAGTACCAACATCAACATCATCATCACCTGTAGTAGCACCAACATCAACATCATCATCACCTGGAGTAACACCAACATCATCATCACCTGTAGTAGCACCAACATCAACATCATCATCACCTGTAGTAGCACCAACACCAACATCATCATCACCTGTAGTAGCACCAACATCAACATCATCATCACCTGGAGTAACACCAACATCAACATCATCATCATCACCTGTAGTAACACAAACATCAACATCATCTGTAGTAGTACCAACATCAACATCACCTGTAGTAGCACCAACATCAACATCATCATCACCTGTAGTAACACCAACATCAACATCATCTGTAGTAGTACCAACATCATCATCACCTGGAGTAACACCAACATCAACATCATCATCACCTGTAGTAACACCAACATCAACATCATCATCATCACCTGTAGTAACACCAACATCAACATCATCTGTAGTAGTACCAACATCATCATCACCTGTAGTAGCACCAACATCAACATCATCATCATCACCTGTAGTAACACCAACATCATCATCACCTGTAGTAACACCAACATCAACATCATCTGTAGTAGTACCAACTTCATCATCACCTGTAGTAAAACCAACATCAACATCACCTGTAGTGCCCGTGTCCTGACGATTATCCCGGTGCTGCTGATGATTCCCAGAGTTCACGAAGCTCATCCATCAGAACATCGTCACGGCCATGCAGGCCTTGATCAGAGGCATGGCCACGCTGAAGATCAACTATGGGAACCCAGACAATGAGGTGGATAGCGTTCACCCTTACCCCTAGCCATACAATCACTCACTCACTCAATCACCGACTCATTCACTCAATCACTCAATCACTCAATCAATCACTCATACACTCAATCACTTATACACTCACTCACTCATTCACTCAGCGACTCACTCACTCATTCACTCACTCAATCAATCAATCACTCACTTACTCAACGACTCACTTACTCACTCAATCACGCACTCACTCAATCACTCACTCACTCACTCAACCACTCACTCACTCAACGACTCACTCACTCAATCACTCACTCAATCACTCACTCCATCAATCATTCACTCAATCACTCACTCACTCATTCACTCACTGACTCACTCAACAACTCACTCACTCAATCACTCATTCACTCACTCAATCACTCACTCATTCAATCACTCACCGACTCACTCACCCACTCACTCAATCACTCAACCACCCAATCACTCACTCACTTACTCACCCACCTACCCACTCAATGAATTACTCACTGACCCAACCACTCACTCACTCACTCAACCACTCAATGAATCACTCACCCACCCACCCACTCACCCACCCACCCACCCACTCACCCACCCACCCACTCACCCACCCACCCACCCACTCACTCACCCACTCACTCACCCACCCACCCACCCACACACTCACCCACTCACTCACCCACTCACTCACCCACTCACCCACTCACTCACTGACCCACCAACTCACTCACTCACCCACCCACCCACCCACTCACCCAGTCAATCACTCACCCACCTACCGACTCAATCACCCACCCACTGACTCAATCACTCACTCAACCACTCATTCACCCACTCATTCAGTCACCCACTCATTCATTCACCTATCCACTCAATCACTGACCCACCCACTCACCCACCCACCCACTCACCCACCCACCCACTCACCCACCCAATCACTCACCCACCCACTCACTCACTCACCCACTGACTCACTCACTCACCCACTGACTCACTCACCCACTCACTCACCCACCCACCCACACACCCACTGACTCACTCACTCACCCACTCACTGACTCACTCACCCACTCACTGACTCACTGACTGACTCACTCACTCACCCACTCACTCACCCACCCACTCACTCACCCAATCCCTTACCCACTCACTCACCCACTCACCCACTTACTCACCCACCCACCCACTCACCCACTCACTCACCCACTCACTCACTCACCCACTCACTCACTCACCCACTCACTCACCCACTCACTCACCCACCCACTCACTCACTCACTCACCCACTCACCCACTCACTAACCCACCCACTTACTCACTCACTCACCCACTCACTCACTCACCCACTCACTCACCCACCCACTCACTCACTCACTCACCCACTCACTAACCCACCCATTCACTCACTCACTCACCCACTCACTCACGCACCCACTCACTCATCCACCCACCCACTCATTCAATCACTCACCGACTCACTCACCCACTCACCCAATCACTCACCCACCCACTCACTCACTCACCCACTCACTCACTCACCCACTGACTCACTCACCCACTCACTCACCCACCCACCCACTGACTCACTCACTCACCCACTCACTGACTCACTCACCCACTCACTGACTCACTGACTCACTCACTGACTCACTCACCCACCCACTCACTCACTCACTCACCCACTCACTCACTCACTCACCCACTCACTCACTCACCCACTCACTCACCCACTCACTCACTCACTAACCCACCCACTCACTCACTCACCCACCCACTCACTCATCCACCCACCCACCCACCCACTCACCCACTCAATCACTCACCCACTCACTCAATCAATCACTCACTCAATCAATCTTTCACTCATTCACTCACTCACCCACCTACTCACTCACTCACCACTAACCCACTCACTCACCCACTCACTTACCCACCCACCCACTCACTCACCCACTCACTCACCCACTCACTCACACACCCACCCACTCACTCACCCACTCACCCACTCACTCACACACCCACCCACTCACTCACCCACTCACTCATACACCCACCCACTCACCCACTCATTCACCCACTCACCCACTCACTCACTCACTCACCCACCCACCCACTCACTCACTCACTCACCCACTCACTCACCCACCCACTCACCCATCCACCCACCCACTCACTCACCCACCAACTCAATCACCCACCCACTGACTCACTCACCCACTCAACCACTCATTCACCCACTCACTCACTGACCCACCAACTCACTCACTCACCCACCCACCCACTCACCCAGTCAATCACTCACCCACCCACCGACTCAATCACCCACCCACTGATTCACTCACTCACTCAACCACTCATTCACCCACTCATTCATTCACCCACTCATTCATTCACCTATCCACTCAATCACTGACCCACCCACTCACCCACCCACCCACTCACCCACCCACCCACTCACCCACCCACCCACTCACTCACTCACCCACTGACTCACTCACCCACTCACTCACCCACCCACCCACACACCCACTGACTCACTGACTCACCCACTCACTGACTCACTCACCCACTCACTGACTCACTGACTCACTCACTCACCCACTCACTCACCCACTCACCCACTCACCCACTCACTCACACACCCACCCACTCACTCACCCACTCACCCACTCACTCACACACCCACCCACTCACTCACCCACTCACCCACTCACTTACTCACCCACTCACTCACCTACTCACCCACTCACTCACTCACACACCCACTCACTCACCCACCTACTCACTCACTCACCACCCACTCACCCACCCACTCACTCACTCACCCACTCACTCACTCACCCACCCACTCACCCACTCAATCACTCACTCGATCAATCACTCACTCGATCAATCACTCACTCAATCAATCTTTCACTCATTCACTCACTCACCCACCTACTCACTCACTCACCACTAACCCACTCACTCACTCACCCACTCACTTACCCACCCACTCACTCACCCACTCACCCACCCACCTACTCACTCACTCACCACTCACTCACCCACTCACCCACTCACTCACTCACCCAACCACTCACTCACTTACCCACCCACTCACCCACCCACCCACCCACTCACTCACCCACCCACTCACTCCCTCACCCACCCACTCACTCACCCACTCACCCACTCACTCACTCACTCACCCACTCACCCACTCACCACTGACTCACCCACTCACTCACCCACTCACCCACTCACTCACCCACCCACTCACCCACCCACTCACTCACTCACCCATCCACCCACTCTCTCACCCACTCACCCACCCACTCACTCACCCACTCACTCACTCACCCACTCACTCACCCACTCACTCACCCACTCACCCACTCACTCACTCAATCAATCACTCACTCAATCAATCACTCACTCAATCAATCACTCACTCAATCACTCACTCAATCAATCTTTCACTCATTCACTCACTCACCCACCTACTCACTCACTCACCACTAACCCACTCACTCACTCACCCACTCACTTACCCATCCACTCACTTACCCACCCACCCACTCACCCACTCACCCACTCACTCACCCACTCACACACCCACCCACTCACTCACTCACTTACTCACCCACCCACTCACTCACCCACTCACTCACCCACTCACCCACTCACTCACTGACACACCCACTCACTCACCCACCTACTCACTCACTCACCACTCACTCACCCACTCACTCACCCACTCACCCACCTACTCACCCACCCACCCACTCACTCACTCACCCACCCACTCACTCACTCACCCACCCACCCACCCACTCACTCACCCACCCACTCACTCACTCACTCACCCATCCACCCACTCTCTCACCCACTCACCCACTCACTCACTCACCCACTCACTCACTCACCCACTCACTCACCTACTCACCCACCTACTCACTCACCACTAACCCACTCACCCACCCACTCACCCACTCACTCACCCATCCACTCACTCACCCACCCACCCACTCACTCACTCACTCACCCACTCACCCACTCACTCACTCACCCACTCACTCACCCACTCACTCACTCACTCACCCACTCACTCGCATCCCCTCTCATCTCCCCCCATCTCCCCCCCATCTCCCCCCCAGGTGCACGTGCTCACGGTGACATCTCTGGACGTGGAGGCGGTTCGATCCCTTGGGCCGCGCGAAGTGGCCGCTGTCGCCTCTCTCTGGGCCGATGGAGGAGTGTTGAAGTGTTTCTCACGCCGTAGAGAATTCCAGATCTCTGACTCGGCCAAATAGTGAGATAATCTCTCTCTGTGTGTCTCTGTGTGTCTGTGTGTGTCTCTGTGTGTCTCTGTGTCTCTGTGTGTCTCTGTGTGTCTGTGTCTCTCTGTGTGTCTGTGTGTGTCTCTGGGCTGATGGATGAGTTGTGAAGTGTTTGTCACGCCGTAGAGAATTCCAGATCTCTGACTCGGCCAAATAGTGAGATTGTCTCTCTGTCTCTGTCTGTGTGTGTCTGTGTCTGTGTGTGTCTGTGTGTGTCTGTGTGTGTCTGTGTGTGTCTGTGTGTGTCTGTGTGTCTCTGTGTCTCTGTGTGTCTCTGGGCTGATGGATGAGTTGTGAAGTGTTTCTCACGCCGTAGAGAATTCCAGATCTCTGACTCGGCCAAATAGTGAGACAGTCTCTCTCTGTGTCTGTCTGTGTCTCTGTGTGTGTCTGTGTGTGTCTGTGTCTCTGTGTGTCTCTGTGTGTCTCTGTGTGTGTCTCTGTGTGTCTCTGTGTGTCTCTGTGTGTCTCTGGGCTGATGGATGAGTTGTGAAGTGTTTCTCACGCCGTAGAGAGTTCCAGATCTCTGACTCGGCCAAATAGTGAGACAGTCTCTCTCTGTGTCTGTCTGTGTCTCTGTGTGTGTCTCTGTGTGTGTCTCTGTGTGTCGCTGTATGTCTCTGTGTGTCTCTGGGCTGATGGATGAGTTGTGAAGTGTTTCTCACGCCGTAGAGAATTCCAGATCTCTGACTCGGCCAAATAGTGAGACAGTCTCTCTGTCTCTCTGTGTGTCTGTGTGTGTGTCTCTGTGTCTCTGTGTGTCTCTGTGTGTGTCTCTGTGTCTCTCTGTGTGTCTGTGTGTCTCTGTGTGTGTCTCTGTGTGTCTCTGTGTGTCTCTGGGCTGATGGATGAGTTGTGAAGTGTTTCTCACGCCGTAGAGAATTCCAGATCTCTGACTCGGCCAAATAGTGAGATAGTCTCTCTGTCTCTGTGTCTCTGTGTGTGTCTCTGTATCTGTGTGTCTCTGTGTGTGTCTCTGTGCGTCTCTGGGCTGATGGATGAGTTGTGAAGTGTTTCTCACGCCGTAGAGAATTCCAGATCTCTGACTCGGCCAAATAGTGAGACAGTCTCTCTGTCTCTGTGTGTGTGTCTCTGTGTGTCTCTGTGTCTCTCTCTGTCTCTGTGTCTCTCTATGTCTCTGTGTGTCTCTGTGTCTCTCTCTGTCTCTCTGTCTCTGTCTGTGTGTGTCTCTGTGTGTGTCTGTGTGTGTCTGTGTCTCTGTGTGTCTCTGTGTGTCTCTGTGTGTCTCTGTGTGTCCTGTCTCTGTGTGTCTCTGGGCTGATGGATGAGTTGTGAAGTGTTTCTCACGCCGTAGAGAATTCCAGATCTCTGACTCGGCCAAATAGTGAGATAGTCTCTCTGTGTGTGTCTCTGTGTGTCTGTGTGTGTGTCTCTGTGTCTCTGTGTCTCTGTGTGTCTGTGTCTCTCTGTGTGTCTCTGTGTGTCTCTGGGCTGATGGATGAGTTGTGAAGTGTTTCTCACGCCGTAGAGAGTTCCAGATCTCTGACTCGGCCAAATAGTGAGATTGTCTCTGTGTGTGTCTCTGTGTCTCTCTGTGTGTCTGTGTGTGTCTCTGTGTGTCTCTGTGTGTCTCTGACTCGGCGAAATAGTGAGACAGTCTCTCTGTCTCTGTGTGTGTGTCTCTGTGTGTCTCTGTGTCTCTCTCTGTCTCTGTGTCTCTCTGTGTCTCTGTGTGTCTCTGTGTCTCTCTGTCTCTGTCTGTGTGTGTCTCTGTGTGTGTCTGTGTGTGTCTGTGTCTCTGTGTGTCTCTGTGTGTCTCTGTGTGTCTCTGGGCTGATGGATGAGTTGTGAAGTGTTTCTCACGCCATAGAGAATTCCAGATCTCTGACTCGGCCAAATAGTGAGACAGTCTCTCTGTCTCTGTGTGTGTCTCTGTGTGTCTGTGTCTCTCTCTGTCTCTGTGTCTATCTGTGTCTCTGTGTGTCTCTGTGTCTCTCTCTGTCTCTCTGTCTCTGTCTGTGTGTGTCTCTGTGTGTGTCTGTGTGTGTCTGTGTCTCTGTGTGTCTCTGTGTGTCTCTGTGTGTCTCTGTGTGTCTCTGTGTGTCTCTGTGTGTCTCTGTCTCTGTGTGTCTCTGGGCTGATGGATGAGTTGTGAAGTGTTTCTCACGCCGTAGAGAGTTCCAGATCTCTGACTCGGCCAAATAGTGAGACAGTCTCTCTGTCTCTGTCTGTGTCTCTGTGTGTGTCTGTGTCTCTGTGTCTCCCTGTGTGTCTCTGTGTGTCTCTGTGTGTCTCTGGGCTGATGGAGGAGTTGTGAAGTGTTTCTCACGCCGTAGAGAATTCCAGATCTCTGACTCGGCCAAATAGTGAGACAGTCTCTCTCTGTGTCTGTCTGTGTCTCTGTGTGTGTCTGTGTCTCTGTGTCTCCCTGTGTGTCTCTGTGTGTCTCTGTGTGTCTCTGGGCTGATGGAGGAGTGTTGAAGTGTTTCTCACGCCGTAGAGAGTTCCAGATCTCTGACTCGGCCAAATAGTGAGATTGTCTCTCTGTCTCTGTCTGTGTGTGTCTGTGTCTGTGTGTGTCTGTGTGTCTGTGTCTCTCTGTGTCTCTGTGTATCTGTGTGTCTCTGTGTGTGTCTGTGTGTGTCTCTCTGTGTGTCTCTGGGCTGATGGAGGAGTTGTGAAGTTTCTCACGCCATAGAGAGTTCCAGATCTCTGACTCGGCCGAATAGTGAGATAGTCTCTCTCTGTCTCTGTCTGTGTGTGTCTGTGTGTCTCTCTGTCTGTGTCTCTGTGTGTGTCTCTGTGTGTGTCTCTGTGTGTGTCTGTGTGTGTCTGTGTGTGTCTGTGTCTCTCTCTGTGTCTCTGGGCTGATGGATGAGTTGTGAAGTGTTTCTCACGCCGTAGAGAGTTCCAGATCTCTGACTCGGCCAAATAGTGAGATAGTCTCTCTGTCTCTGTCTGTGTCTCTCTGTGTGTGTGTCTCTGTGTGACTCTGTGTGTCTCTGTGTGTCTCTGTGTGTCTCTGTCTCTTTGTGTCTCTGTGTCTCTGTGTGTCTCTGGGCTGATGGAGGAGTTGTGAAGTGTTTCTCACGCCGTAGAGAGTTCCAGATCTCTGACTCGGCCAAATAGTGAGATTGTCTCTCTCTGTGTCTGTCTGTGTCTCTGTGTGTGTCTGTGTGTCTCTGTCTCTGTGTGTCTCTGTGTGTGTCTCTGTGTGTGTCTCTGTGTGTGTCTCTGTCTCTGTGTGTCTCTGTCTCTGTCTCTGTGTGTCTCTGTCTCTGTGTGTCTCTGTGTGTGTCTCTGTCTCTGTGTGTCTCTGTGTGTCTCTGTCTCTGTGTGTCTCTGTGTGTCTCTGTGTGTATCTGTGTCTCTGTGTGTCTCTGTGTGTCTGTGTGTCTCTGTGTGTCTGTGTGTCTCTGTGTGTCTGTGTGTCTCTGTGTGTCTGTGTGTGTCTCTGTGTGTCTCTGTGTGTGTCTGTGTGTCTGTGTGTCTCTGTGTGTCTCTGTGTGTCTCTGGGCCGATGGATGAGTTGTGAAGTGTTTCTCACGCCGTAGAGAGTTCCAGATCTCTGACTCGGCCAAATAGTGAGATTGTCTCTCTGTCTCTGTGTGTCTCTGTGTGTGTCTGTGTCTCTGTGTGTCTTTGTGTGTCTCTGTGTGTCTGTGTGTCTCTGTGTGTCTGTGTCTCTCTGTGTGTCTCTGTGTGTCTCTCTGTGTCTCTGTGTGTCTCTGTGTGTGTCTCTGTGTGTCTCTGTGTGTCTCTGTGTGTCTCTGTGTCTCTCTCTGTGTCTCTGTCTCTGTGTGTCTCTGTGTGTGTCTCTGTGTGTGTCTCTGTGTGTCTCTGTGTGTGTCTGTGTCTCTGTGTGTGTCTCTGTGTGTCTCTGTGTGTCTCTGGGCTGATGGAGGAGTTGTGAAGTGTTTCTCACGCCGTAGAGAGTTCCAGTTTCTCTCTATCTCACCGTGTCTCTCTGTGTCTCTCTATCTCCCCGTGTCTCTCTGTGTCTATCTCACCGTGTCTCTCCCTGTGTCTTTCTCTATCTCACCGTGTCTCCCCGTGTCTCACCGTGTCTCTCCGCATGTCTTTATCTCACCGTGTCTCCCTGTCTCTCTATCTCACCGTGTCTCCCTGTCTCTCTATCTCACCGTGTCTCCCTGTCTCTCTATCTCACTGTGTCTCTCTATCTCACCGTGTCTCTCCCTGTCTCTCTATCTCCCCGTGTCTCTATCTCACCGTGTCTCTCCATCTCCCCGTGTCTCTCCCTGTCTCTCTATCTCACCGTGTCTCCCCATGTCTCTCTATCTCACCGTGTCTCTCTGTGTCTCTCTATCTCACCGTGTCTCTCTGTGTCTCTCTATCTCACCGTGTCTCCCCATGTCTCTCTATCTCACCGTGTCTCTCTGTGTCTCTCTATCTCACCGTGTCTCTCTGTGTCTCTCTATCTCACCGTGTCTCTCTATCTCACCGTGTCTCCCCGTGTCTCTCTATCTCACCGTGTCTCTCTGTGTCTCTCTATCTCACCGTGTCTCCCCATGTCTCTCTATCTCACCGTGTCTCTCTGTGTCTCTCTATCTCACCGTGTCTCTCTATCTCACCATGTCTCCCCGTGTCTCTCTATCTCACCGTGTCTCCCCATGTCTCTCTATCTCACCGTGTCTCTCTGTGTCTCTCTATCTCACCGTGTCTCTCTATCTCACCGTGTCTCCCCGTGTCTCTCTATCTCACCGTGTCTCCCCATGTCTCTCTATCTCACCGTGTCTCTCTGTGTCTCTCTATCTCACCGTCTCTCCCCGTGTCTCTCCATCTCCCCGTGTCTCTCCCTGTCTCTCTATCTCACCGTGTCTCTCTGTGTCTCTCTATCTCACCGTGTCTCCCCGTGTCTCTCTATCTCACCGTGTCTCTCTGTGTCTCTATCTCACCGTGTCTCTCCCTGTGTCTCTCTCTATCTCCCCGTGTCTCTCCGTGTGTCTCTCCGTGTCTCTCTGTGTCTCTCTCTATCTCCCCGTGTCTCTGTCTCTATCTCACAGTGTCTCCCCGTGTCTCGCTATCTCACCGTGTCTCCCCGTGTCTCACCGTGTCTCCCCGTGTCTCTATCTCACCGTGTCTCTCCACATGTCTCTATCTCACCGTGTCTCTCTGTCTCTCTCTATCTCACCGTGTCTCCCCGTGTCTCTCTATCTCACCGTGTCTCCCCGTGTCTCCCCGTGTCTCCACGTTTCTCCGCGTGTCCCCACAGCTACCTGGACGTACTGTCTCGTGTCTCCCCGTGTCTCTCTATCTCACCGTATCTCACCGTGTCTCCCCGTGTCTCACCGTGTCTCCGCTTGTCTCCGCGTGTCTCCACAGCTACATGGACGCGCTGTCCCGTGTCTCCCCGTGTCTCCCCGTGTCTCTCTATCTCACCGTGTCTCCCTGCGTCTCTATCTCACCGTGTCTCACCGTGTCTCCGCTTGTCTCCGCGTGTCTCCACGTGTCTCCGCGTGTCTCCGCGTGTCTCCACAGCTACCTGGACGCGCTGTCCCGTGTCTCCGCTCCGGACTACGTTCCGACAGAGCAGGACGTCCTCCGAGTCCGCGTCCCGACCACAGGAATCATCGAATATCCCTTCGACCTCAAGAACGTCGTCTTCCGGTGAGGAGATGTCACCACAACCACCATCACCATCACCAACACCATCACCACCAACACCACAACCACCACTACCACTGTCACCACCACCATCACCACTACCGTCACCACTACCGTCACCACCACCACCACCGTCACCACCACCACCATCACCACTCACACCACCACCACCATCACCACCACCACCACCACACCACCACCATCACCACCATCACCACCACACCACCACACCACCACCACCACCACCACCATCACCACCACCACCACACCACCACCACCACCACACCACCACCACCATCACCACCATCACCACCACCACCACACCACCACCACCATCACCACCACCACCACCATCACCACCATCACCACCACCACCACCACACCACCACCACCACCACACCACCACCACCATCACCATCACCACCACCACCACCATCACCACCATCACCACCACCACCACCACCACCACATCACCATCACCACCACCACACCACCACCACACCACCACCACCACACCACCACCACCACCATCACCACCACACCACCACACCACCACCACCACCATCACCACCACCACCACCACCATCACCACACCACCACACCACCACACCACCACCACACCACCACCATCACACCACACCACCACCACCATCACACCACACCACCACCACCATCACCACCACCACCACCATCACCACCATCACCACCACCACCACCACCACCACCACATCACCATCACCACCACCACACCACCACCACACCACCACCACCACACCACCACCACCACCACCATCACCACCACACCACCACCACCACCACCATCACCACACCACCACCACCACACCACCACCACCACCACACCACCACCACCACACCACCACCACCATCACCACCACCACCACCACACCACCACCACCATCACCACCATCACCACCACACCACCACCACCACCATCACCACCACCACCACCACATCACCATCACCACCACCACACCACCACCACCACCACCATCACCACCACACCACCACACCACCACCACCACCATCACCACCACCACCACCACCACCATCACCACACCACCACCACCACACCACCACCACCACCACACCACCACCATCACACCACACCACCACCA
>NC_133745.1:22904075-22936575 GCF_048934315.1 Petromyzon marinus | reverse complement strand
AATACAAGCAGTCAGAATGCAAACAAAAAAAAAGACAACTCTGATAACGATATTGGCACTGTCCTTGAATTTGATTGGTCCACACCCGAGACAGCTTTTCTTAGAGCCTAGTCTCCATTGGTGCTTGTTATCGCGAGCATGTGTTACGTTAGTAATGCGTTGACTAGTACGCGTTTCCACCTATGAGGAATTGTGGCAAGCGTTATTCAATAATAATAATAATAACGATTGCCGCCAAGCCGCGCTAAGCCTGTAGCTGTCGGAGCGACCAGAATTATTTCTATTTCCTCTCAATTACAGCGGATTCTCCAATTAGTCTTTGCCAGTAATGACGCAGGCGGCCTTCTTTAGGTGAAAGGGACAGGCCAGGTCGGGACGACGGAGCTTCAGTGAACGTTGTTAAGATTCGCAGCGACTTTTCTAAGCTGGTTTGGAGAAGTGAGGCACCTTGACAAAGGGGTTTACATATAAAACAGGATAATTTAGCATTGAAATAACTGAGGGATTAGCTTGTGACTGGTCATGGAAATAGCTATGTTAAAGTCAAAGCCTACACATCCACAGAGGCACCTAGTACAAATCAAACAGGAGAATTTAGCATTGAAATAACTGAGGGATTAGCTCGTGACTGGTCACGGAAATGGCTATGTTAAAGTCAAAGCCTACACATCCACAGAGGCACCTGGTACAAATCAAACAGGAGAATTTAGCATTGAAATAGCTGAGTGATTAGCTTGTGACTGGTCATGGAAATGGCTATGTTAAAGTCAAAGCTTACACATCCACAGAGGCACCTAGTGCAAATCAAACAGGAGAATTTTAGCATTGAAATAGCTTAGTGATTAGCTTGTGACTGGTCACGGAAATAGCTATGTTAAAGTCAAAGCCTACACATCAACAGAGGCACCTAGTACAAATCAAACAGGAGAATTTAGCATTGAAATAGCTGAGTGATTAGCTTGTGATTGGTCATAGAAATAGCTATGTTAAAGTCAAAGCCTACACATCCACAGAGGCACCTAGTACATATAAAACAGGATAATTTAGCATTGAAATAACTGAGGGATTAGCTCGTGACCGGTCACGGAAATGGCTATGTTAAAGTCAAAGCCTACACATCCACAGAGGCACCTGGTACAAATCAAACAGGCTAATTTAGCATTGAAATAGCTGAGTGATTGGCTTGTGACCGGTCACGGAAATAGCTATGTTAAAGTCAAAGCCTACACATCCACAGAGGCACCTAGTACAAATTAAACAGGAGAATTTTAGCATTGAAATAGCTGAGTGATTAGCTTGTGACTGGTCATAGAAATAGCTATGTTAAAGTCAAAGCCTACACATCCACAGAGGCACCTAGTACAAATCAAACAGGATAATTTTGCATTGAAATAGCTGAGTGATTAGCTTGTGACCGGTCATAGAAATAGCTATGTTAAAGTCAAAGCCTACACATCCACAGAGGCACCTAGTACAAATCAAACAGGATAATTTAGCATTGAAAAAGCTGAGTGATTAGCTTGTGACTGGTCATAGAAATAACTATGTTAAAGTCAAAGCCTACACATCCACAGAGGCACCTAGTACATATAAAACAGGATAATTTAGCATTGAAATAACTGAGGGATTAGCTTGTGACCGGTCACGGAAATGGCTATGTTAAAGTCAAAGCCTACACATCCACAGAGGCACCTGGTACAAATCAAACAGGCTAATTTAGCATTGAAATAGCTGAGTGATTGGCTTGTGACCGGTCACGGAAATAGCTATGTTAAAGTCAAAGCCTACACATCCACAGAGGCACCTAGTACAAATCAAATAGGAGAATTTTAGCATTGAAATAGCTGAGTGATTAGCTTGTGACCGGTCATAGAAATAGCTATGTTAAAGTCAAAGCTTACACATCCACAGAGGCGCCTAGTACAAATCAAACGGGAGAATTTAGCATTGAAATAGCTGAGTGATTAGCTTGTGACCGGTCATGGAAATAGTTATATTAAAGTCAAAGCCTACACATCCACAGAGGCACCTGGTACAAATCAAACATGAGAATTTAGCATTGAAATAACTGAGTGATTGGCTTGTGACCGGTCATAGAAATAGCTATGTTAAAGTCAAAGCCTACACATCCACAGAGGCACCTAGTACAAATCAAACAGGAGAATTTTAGCATTGAAATAGCTGAGTGATTAGCTTGTGACTGGTCACGGAAATAGCTATGTTAAAGTCAAAGCTTACACATCCACAGAGGCACCTAGTACAAATCAAACAGGATAATTTAGCATTGAAATAGCTGAGTGATTAGCTCGTGACTGGTCGCGGAAATGGCTATATTAAAGTCAAAGCCTACACATCCACAGAGACACCTAGTACAAATCAAACAGGAGAATTTAGCATTGAAATAACTGAGTGATTGGCTTGTGACCGGTCATAGAAATAGCTATGTTAAAGTCAAAGCCTACACATCAACAGAGGCACCTAGTACAAATCAAACAGGAGAATTTTAGCATTGAAATAGCTGAGTGATTAGCTTGTGACTGGTCACGGAAATAGCTATGTCAAAGTCAAAGCTTACACATCCACAGAGGCACCTAGTACAAATCAAACAGGATAATTTAGCATTGAAATAGCTGAGTGATTAGCTTGTGACTGGTCATAGAAATAGCTATGTTAAAGTCAAAGCCTACTCATCCACAGAGGCACCTAGTACAAATCAAACAGGATAATTTAGAATTGAAATAGCTGAGTGATTAGCTTGTGACTGGTCACAGAAATAGCTATGTTAAAGTCAAAGCCTACACATCCACAGAGGCACCTAGTACAAATCAAACAGGAGAATTTAGCATTGAAGTAGCTGAGTGATTAGCTTGTGACTGGTCACAGAAATGGCTATGTTAAAGTCAAAGCCTACACATCCACGGAGGTACCTGGTACAAATCAAACAGGAGAATTTAGCATTGAAATAGCTGAGTTATTAGCTTGTGACTGGTCACGGAAATGGCTATGTTAAAGTCAAAGCCTACACATCCACAGAGGCACCTAGTACAAATCAAACATGAGAATTTAGCATTGAAATGGCTGAGTGATTAGCTTGTGATTGGTCATAGAAATAGCTATGTTAAAGTCAAAGCTTACACATCCACAGAGGCACCTAGTACAAATCAAACAGGAGAATTTAGCATTGTAATAACTGAGTGATTGGCTTGTGACCGGTCATAGAAATAGCTATGTTAAAGTCAAAGCCTACACATCCACAGAGGCACCTGGTACAAATCAAACAGGAGAATTTAGCATTGAAATAGCTGAGTGATTAGCTTGTGACTGGTCACAGAAATAGCTATGTTAAAGTCAAAGCCTACACATCCACAGAGGCATCTAGTACAAATCAAACAGGAGAATTTAGCATTGAAATAGCTGAGTGATTAGCTTATGACTGGTCATAGAAATAGCTATGTTAAAGTCAAACCTTACACATCCACAGAGGCACCTAGTACAAATCAAACAGGATAATTTAGCATTGAAATAGCTGAGTGATTAGCTTGTGACCGGTCACAGAAATAGCTATGTTAAAGTCAAAGCTTACACATCCACAGAGGCACCTAGTACAAATCAAACAGGAGAATTTAGCATTGAAATAGCTGAGTGATTAGCTTGTGACCGGTCATAGAAATAGCTATGTTAAAGTCAAAGCCTACACATCCACAGAGGCACCTGGTACAAATCAAACAGGATAATTTAGCATTGAAATAGCTGAGTGATTAGCTTGTGACCGGTCATAGAAATAGCTATGTTAAAGTCAAAGCTTACACATCCACAGAGGCACCTAGTACAAATCAAACAGGAAAATTTTGCATTGAAATAGCTGAGTGATTAGCTTGTGACTGGTCATGGAAATGGCTATGTTAAAGTCAAAGCTTACACATCCACAGAGGCACCTGGTAGAAATCAAACAGGATAATTTAGCATTGAAATAGCTGAGTGATTAGCTTGTGACCGGTCACAGAAATAGCTATGTTAAAGTCAAAGCCTACACATCCACAGAGGCACCTAGTACAAATCAAACAGGAGAATTTTAGCATTGAAATAGCTGAGTGATTAGCTTGTGACTGGTCAGAGAAATAGCTATGTTAAAGTCAAAGCCTACACATCCACAGAGGCACCTAGTACAAATCAAACAGGAGAATTTAGCATTGAAATAGCTGAGTGATTAGCTTGTGACTGGTCATAGAAATAGCTATGTTAAAGTCAAACCTTACACATCCACAGAGGCACCTAGTACAAATCAAACAGGATAATTTAGCATTGAAATATCTGAGTGATTAGCTTGTGACTGGTTACAGAAATAGCTATGTTAAAGTCAAAGCTTACACATCCACAGAGGCACCTGGTACAAATCAAACAGGATAATTTAGCATTGAAATAGCTGAGTGATTGGCTTGTGACCGGTCATAGAAATAGCTATGTTAAAGTCAAAGCCTACACATCCACAGAGGCACCTGGTACAAATCAAACAGGATAATTTAGCATTGAAATAGCTGAGTGATTAGCTTGTGACCGGTCGTAGAAATAGCTATGTTAAAGTCAAAGCTTACACATCCACAGAGGCACCTAGTACAAATCAAACAGGAAAATTTTGCATTGAAATAGCTGAGTGATTAGCTTGTGACTGGTCACGGAAATGGCTATGTTAAAGTCAAACCTTACACATGCACAGAGGCACCTGGTACAAATCAAACAGGATAATTTAGCATTGAAATAGCTGAGTGATTGGCTTGTGACGGGTCATAGAAATAGCTATGTTAAAGTCAAAGCCTACACATCCACAGAGGCACCTGGTACAAATCAAACAGGAGAATTTAGCATTGAAATAGCTGAGTGATTAGCTTTTGACTGGTCACAGAGATAGCTATGTTAAAGTCAAAGCCTGCACATCCACAGAGGCACCTAGTACAAATCAAACCTGAGAATTTAGCATTGAAATAGATGAGTGATTAGCTTATGACTGGTCATAGAAATAGCTATGTTAAAGTCAAACCTTACACATCCACAGAGGCACCTAGTACAAATCAAACAGGAAAATTTAGCATTGAAATAGCTGAGTGATTAGCTTGTGACCAGTCATAGAAATAGCTATGTTAAAGTCAAAGCCTACACATCCACAGAGGCACCTAGTACAAATCAAACAGGAGAATTTAGCATTGAAATAACTGAGTGATTGGCTTGTGACCAGTCATAGAAATAGCTATGTTAAAGTCAAAGCTTACACATCCACAGAGGCACCTGGTACAAATCAAACAGGAAAATTTAGCATTGAAATAGCTGAGTGATTAGCTTGTGACCAGTCATAGAAATAGCTATGTTAAAGTCAAAGCCTACACATCCACAGAGGCACCTGGTACAAATCAAACAGGAGAATTTAGCATTGAAATAACTGAGTGATTGGCTTGTGACCGGTCATAGAAATAGCTATGTTAAAGTCAAAGCTTACACATCCACAGAGGCACCTGGTACAAATCAAACAGGATAATTTGGCATTGAAATAGCTGAGTGATTAGCTTGTGACCGGTCATAGAAATAGCTATGTTAAAGTCAAAGCCTACACATCCACAGAGGCACCTGGTACAAATCAAACAGGAAAATTTAGCATTGAAATAACTGAGTGATTGGCTTGTGACCGGTCATAGAAATAGCTATGTTAAAGTCAAAGCCTACACATCCACAGAGGCACCTGGTACAAATCAAACAGGAGAATTTAGCATTGAAATAGCTGAGTGATTAGCTTGTGACTGGTCACAGAAATAGCTATGTTAAAGTCAAAGCCTACACATCCACAGAGGTACCTAGTACAAATCAAACAGTATAATTTAGCATTGAAATAGCTGAGTGATTGGTTTGTGGCCGGTCATAGAAATAGCTATGTTAAAGTCAAAGCTTACACATCCACAGAGGCACCTGGTACAAATCAAACAGGAGAATTTATCATTGAAATAGCTGAGGGATTAGCTTGTGACTGGTCATAGAAATAGCTATGTTAAAGTCAAAGCCTACACATCCACAGAGGCACCTAGTACAAATCAAACAGGAAAATTTATCATTGAAATAGCTGAGTGATTGGCTTGTGACTGGTCACAGAAATTGCTGTTAAAGTCAAAGCTTACACATCCACAGATACTACTATTACTGATACTACCGATGATGATACTACTACTGCTGATGATACTATGACTGATACTACCGATGATGATACTATTACTGATACTACCGATGATGATACTACTACTGCTGATGATACTATTACTGATACTACCGATGATGATACTATTACTGATACTACTATTACCGATGATGCTGATGATACTATTACTGATACTAATATTACTGATACTACCGATGATGATACTATTACTGATACTACTATTACTGATACTACCGATGAAGATGATACTATTACTGATACTACTATTACTGATACTACCGATGATGATACTATTACTGATACTACTATTACCGATGATGCTGATGATACTATTACTGATACTACTATTACTGATACTATTACTGATACTACTATTACTGATACTACCGATGATGATGATGATACTATTACTGATACTACTATTACTGATACTACCGATGATGATACTATTGCTGATACTACTATTACTGATACTACCGATGATGATGATACTATTACGGATACTACTATTACTGATACTACGGATGATGATACTATTACTGATACTACTATTACTCATACTACCGATGATGATGATGATGATGATACTATTACTGATACTACCGATGATGATACTACTATTACTGACACTACCGATGATGATACTATTACTGATACTACCGATGATGATACTACTACTGATACTACTATTACTGATACTATTACTGATACTACCGATGATGATGATGATGATACTATTACTGATACTATTACTGATACTACTACTGATACTACTATTACTGATACTATTACTGGTACTACCGATGATGATGATACTATTACTGATACTACCGATGATGATGATACTATTACTGATACTACTATTACTGATACTACTATTACTGATACTACCGATGATGATGATGATACTATTACTGATACTATTACTGATACTACCGATGATGATGATGATACTACTACTGATACTATTACTGATACTACCGATGATGATGATACTATTACTGATACTACTATTACTGATACTACTATTACTGATACTACCGATGATGATGATACTATTACTGATACTATTACTGATACTACCGATGATGATGATACTATTACTGATACTACTATTACTGATACTACTATTACTGATACTACCCATGATGATGATGATACTATTACTGATACTATTACTGATACTCCCCATGATGATGCTACTACTGCTGCTGATACTACTATTACTGATACTACTATTACTGATAGTACCGATGATGATACTACTATTACTGACACTACCGATGATGATACTATTACTGATACTATTACTGATACTACTATTACTGATACTACTATTACTGATACTACCCATGATGATGATGATGATGATACTATTACTGATACTATTACTGATACTACCCATGATGATGCTACTACTGCTGCTGATACTACTATTACTGATACTACTATTACTGATACTATTAATGATACTACCCATGATGATGCTGCTACTGCCGCTGCTGCCGCTGGCCAGGATGGTGGACGTGGGTGGACAGAGAAGTGAGCGGAGGAAATGGATTCACTGCTTTGAGAACGTCACCTCCATCCTGTTCCTCACTGCCCTCAGCGAGTACGACCAGGTGCTGGCCGAGAGCGACTTCGAGGTGAGTCCACCATCTGTAGAGTCCACCATCTGTAGAGAGTCCACCATATGTAGAGAGTCTACCATCTGTAGAGTCCACCATCTGTAGAGTCCACCATCGTCACCTCCATCCTGTTCCTCACTGCCCTCAGCGAGTATGACCAGGTGCTGGCCAAGAGCGACTTTGAGGTGAGTCCACCCTCTGTAGAGTCCACCCTCTATAGAGAGTTCACCATCTGTAGAGAGTCCACCATCTGTAGAGAGTCCACCATCTGTAGAGAGTCTACCATCTGTAGAGTCCACCATCTGTAGAGTCCACCATCGTCACCTCCATCCTGTTCCTCACTGCCCTCAGCGAGTACGACCAGGTGCTGGCCGAGAGCGACTTCGAGGTGAGTCCACCATCTATGTAGAGTCCACCATCTGTAGAGAGTCCACACTCTGTAGAGAGTCCACACTCTGTAGAGAGTCCACCCTCTATAGAGTCCACCCTCTATAGAGTCCACCCTCTATAGAGTCCACCGTCTATAGAGTCCACCCTCTATAGAGTCCACCCTCTGTAGAGAGTCCACCCTCTGTAGAGTCTACCCTCTATAGAGTCCACCCTCTATAGAGTCCACCCTCTGTAGAGAGTCCACCCTCTGTAGAGTCCACCCTCTATAGAGTCCACCCTCTATAGAGTACACCCTCTATAGAGTCCACCCTCTATAGAGTCCACCATCTATAGAGTCCACCGTCTATAGAGTCCACCCTCTATAGAGTCCACCCTCTGTAGAGAGTCCACCCTCTGTAGAGAGTCCACCTCTGTAGAGTCCACCCTCTATAGAGTCCACCCTCTGTAGAGAGTCCACCCTCTGTAGAGAGTCCACCCTCTGTAGAGAGTCAACCATCTATAGAGTCCACCTTCTGTAGAGAGTCCACCCTCTATAGAGTCCACCCTCTATAGAGAGTCCACCATCTGTAGAGAGTCCACCCTCTATAGAGAGTCCACCCTCTATAGAGTCCACCCTCTATAGAGAGTCCACCCTCTGTAGAGAGTCCACCCTCTTTAGAGTCCACCCTCTATAGAGAGTCCACCCTCTATAGAGTCCACCATCTATAGAGTCCACCCTCTGTAGAGTCCACCCTCTATAGAGAGTCCACCCTCTATATTCCACCCCATAGTCCATCCCTATAGAGTCCACCACCCAACAGAGAGGCCAGCCCAAAGTCCACCACGATAGAGAGCCCACCCCATAGTCCACCCCACAGTCCACCCCATAGTCCACCCCATAGTCCACCACGGTGGAGTCACTCACCCCCCGTGTGTCACCCCCACCTTGTGGTAGAACCGTCTGGAGGAGAGCAAGTCGCTGTTCCGCCTGATCGTCTCTTACCCGTGGTTCAGCCCATAGTCCACCCCATAGTCCACCCCATAGTCCACCACATAGTCCACCCGATAGTCCACCCTCTCCACGGTGGAGTCACTCACCCCCCGTGTGTCACCCCCACCTTGTGGTAGAACCGTCTGGAGGAGAGCAAGTCGCTGTTCCGCCTGATCGTCTCGTACCCGTGGTTCAGCCCATAGTCCACCCCATAGTCCACCCCATAGTCCACCTCATAGTCCACCACGGTGGAGTCACTCACCCCCGTGTGTCACCCCCTCTCCACTCCACCTTGTGGTAGAACCGTCTGGAGGAGAGCAAGTCGCTGTTCCGCCTGATCGTCTCTTACCCGTGGTTCAGCGAATCTTCGGTGATTCTGTTCCTCAACAAGAACGACCTCCTGGAGGAGAAGATCTCACACTCACACCTCGCTGATTACTTCCCGCAGTTCAGCGGTGCGGAGCGCCACAGCACCTCATCGTCAACCCACCCACCCACCTTGACACCCACCTAGACACCCACCTACACACCCACCCAAACACCCACCTAGACACCCACCCACCTAGACACCCACCCACCTAGACACCCACCTAGACACCCACCTAGACACCCACCTAGACACCCACCTAGACACCCACCCACCTAGACACCCACCTAGACACCCACCCAGACACCCACCTAGACACCCACCCACCTAGACACCCACCCACATAGACACCCACCTAGACACCCACCCACCTACACACCCACCTAGACACCCACCTAGACACCCACCTAGACACCCACCCACCTAAACACCCACCTAGACACCCACCCACCTAGACACCCACCTAGACACCCACCTAGACACCCACATAGCCACCCACCTAGACACCCACCTTGACACCCACCCAGACACCCACCTAGACACCCACCCACCTTGACACCCACCTAGACACCCACATAGACACCCACCCAGAGAAGATCTCACACTCACACCTCGCTGATTACTTCCCACAGTTCAGCGGTGCGGAGCGCCACAGCACCTCGTCGTCAACCCACCCACCTTGACACTCCCCCACCCACCTAGACACCCACCCACCTAGACACCCACCCACCTAGACACCCACCTAGACACCCACATAGCCACCCACCTAGACACCCACCTAAACACCCACCTAGACACCCACCCACCTAGACACCCACCTAGACACCCACCTAGACACCCACCCACCTAGACACCCATCCACCTAGACACCCACACACCTACACAACCACCTAAACACCCACCCACCTAGACACCCACCTAGACACCCACCTACACACCCACGCAGACACCCACCCACCTAGACACCCACCCACCTAGACACCCACCTAGACACCCACCCACCTTGACACCCACCCACCTAGACACCCACCTAGACACCCACCCAGACACCCACCTAGACACCCACCCACCTAGACACCCACCCACCTAGACACCCACCTAGACACCCACCTAGACACCCACCTAGACACCCACCTAGACACCCACCCACCTACACACCCACCTAGACACCCACCCAGACACCCACCAAGACACCCACCTAGACACCCACCCACCTACACACCCACCCAGACACCCACCTAGACACTCCCCCACCTAGACACCCACCCAGACACCCACCCACCTTGCCACTCCCCTGCCCACCCACCCACCAAGACACCCACCTAGACACCCACCCACCTAGACACCCACCTAGACACCTACCCACCTTGCCACTCCCCCGCCCACCGAGACACCCACCCACCTAGCCACCCACCTAGACACCCACCCACCTACACAACCACATAGACACCCACCTAGACACCCACCCAGACACCCACCCACCTACACAACCACATAGACACCCACCTAGACACCCACCCACCTACACAACCACCTAGACACCCACATAGACACCCACCTAGACACCCACTTAGACACCCACCTACCTACACAACCACATAGACACCCACTTAGACACACACCTACACAACCACCTAGACACCCACCTACCTACACAACCACCTAGACACCCACATAGACACCCACCTAGACACCCACCTAGACACCCACCCACCTACACAACCACCTAGACACCCACCTAGACACCCACCCACCTACACAACCACCTAGACACCCACCTAGACACCCACCAACTTATACACCCACCTACACAACCACATAGCCACCCACCTAGACACCCACCCACCTACACAACCACACAGCCACCCACCCAGACACCCACCCACCTACACAACCACACAGACACCCACCTAGACACCCACCCACCTACACACCCACCTAGACACCCACCTAGACACCCACCTAGACACCCACCCACCTAGACACCCACCTAGACACCCACACACCAAGCCACCAACCCACCCGGCCGTCGGGAACCCGCCTGCCCACTCACCAGCCACCGACCTACACGACCACCAACACACCCACCTATACACAACAACAACCGCCATTCGCCACTAAGTGGCAGTGACGTCACCACGACGCTTGTGCCAGGCCATGTGCACCTTGAGGCCACGTGAAGTGTCGAATGCCCGCTGGCAGGTCACGGGGCAGACCCAGGTGCCACGGGTCGACTGACTGAGATGACTGGCTGATGCACCACCTGTGCCCCCTACTGTGCCAACCTGCTGTGCTTTAGCCACCCGGCGCTCCGCTCGTTGTTGTGAGCGTCGCTCCTCCGCCCTCCGTTGTTGTTGGAGGGCGACTGCCTCCAACTGCCCAGGAGCGTCCTTTACGAGCCTCCTCCACAGAGGCCGATCTTGACACCGCTGGTACCGGTCATCGGCAAGTCCACTCAGCTCCACGTCCTCCTGTACCACATCACTCCATCTCTTCTCTAGCCCGTGCCACGCCCGTTTAGCCCCCTCGATCTGACCAAACAAAAGCTGTTTTGGCATGCGGTGGCTGGGCATGCGGGCTACATGACTCAGCCAACGCAGCCTTGCCTGCCGGAGGAGCTCACCGATGGGACCTTGCCCAGAACTTTCAAGGATTTGTGAGCTCCTCACATGATCCAGCCTGGTTGAACCCAGGATGGATCATAGGCAGGCCAGCCGAAATGTTTCTAACCGGCGAAGATGTTCCATTAGGGGGTCCATGTTTCGCAAGCGAAGGAATGGTCATTGCCGAGAAGACCTGAAGCTTCGTGCGGAGCGACAGACCAGGTAGCTTCCACACAGCGTTACGCAACTGATGAAAAGATAATACCGCTCAACTGATTCGGAGTGAGACCTCTACTGTTAAACCGGAGCCGGTCATGAGCACACTGCCCAGGTATGGGAAACTCTTCACTCTCTCCACAACTGCCCTATCACTAATTGGGAGTTGTGGAGGTGGAATGTCCGATGGTACAAAATACCCAGGCAGGTGCTTAGTTTTGGTTGGGCTGATGGTAAGTCCCCACCTCTTAGTGGAAAGCTCCAGGCTCAGCAGCAGCATCTCCAACTCCTCCTCTGACTGAGCAGTTATTACCAAATCATCAGCATACATAACGTGGTTGAGCAATAGGGAGCCATCCCTTGACCACACCCAGGCATCGATCAACCTCCCATTGTATCTGTACCATATGGAAATTCCTCCAGTACAGCTATGGAAGGCTTCACGAACTACGTGGTCAAAATAGATGTAAAATAATGTGGGAGTCAGAGGACATGCCTGTCGCACCCCAATGTGTACAGGGAATGGCTCTGACTCCCGGCCACGTAGTTTTACCCGGGCCTGCTCACCATCATGAAGGTCCTGAATGATCGTGAGCAGAGGGTCAGGGGACTCCAAAAGCACGAAGAACAACCCAGAGCCCAGGCCTACTGATGGTATCATAGGCCTTGACCAGGTCAATAAAGCAGAGATGTAGGTCTTGTTGGAATTCCCTACACCTCTGCTGTAGCAGACGGACAGAAAATATGGCATCTGTGCAGGACCGCCCTTTCCTGAAACCGTATTGGGGCTCCGCAAGCCTCTCCTCAGCGTGCCTAGCAAGGCAATGTTGAAGAATCCTTGCCAGGACTTTTCCCGGCACACTGAGGAGTGAGATGCCCCTGTAGTTGTTACAGTCTGTGCGGTCCCCCTTCTTAAAAAGGGGGACCACCAGAGCATCCTTCCAATCCTGCGGAACCCGTCCAGTGGTCCAGACTGTTGTTATGATGTCATATAGGGCAGTCTGTGCACAAACGGCACCCTCCCTCAGCATTTCGCTTGCGAGATCATCTCTGCCCGCTGCCTTTCCTGGTCTCAGACTCCGGATCGCCTTCAGTACTTCCTCAACAGATGTCACCTCAGCCAGCCACTCACAGGTGGTGACTTTTTCTTCCAATATTTGAGACACCGCAGCCTCAGCAGGGTCATCCCCACTTTGTCCCACGTTGTTTTCCTGGCTGAGGGATTTCCCCTCCCCCAGGACCTCACAGAAATGCTCAGCAAATCTGCGAACCTGTTCCTGGGGGTCGGAGATTCGATCACCGTTCTTTCCCCTAATGATGGTAATAGGTGCGGCGCTGCAGGCTACTTTTTTGATGGAATTAAAGAGTGATTTGTGATCGCGGGCCACTGAGGCAGACTCCGTATACCTCAGCAACCCGCGACCACCACCCATCCTTGCAGCGCCTCACGGCTCTCCGAAGCTCCGAGCGAAGGCTGCGGCAAGCCTCCTCATTCTCACACGAACGAGGTGAACCCACCTACCTACGCAGCCACACGGCCACCGTGAACCCACTTCATAGACACGGCCATTGTGAACCCCTTGAGAGACAAGAGGCTTCTGCTGATGATCCTGACGACTGCAACCACCATCACCACATCTCCATGACCACAACAACCCGCACCTTAACCACCCAAGCTACTCCACCGCATCAACCACCAACTACCACCTCCACCACCTTCACCAACACCTGTACCTCAACCACCACCACCTGTACCTCAACCACGACCACCTGTACCTCAACCACCACCACCTGTACCTCAACCACCTGTACCTCAACCACCACCTGTACCTCAACCACCACCACTTCCACCACCTCAACCACCAACTACCACCACCTCCACCACCTTCACCAACACCTCCTCTACCACCATCTGTACCTCAACCACCACCACCTCAACCACCACCAACTCCAACTCTTCCATCACCACCACCTCCACCACCGCCTTTTCCTCCACCTCCACCATCTACTCCTCCACCTCCTCTACCACCACCTGTACCTCAACCACCACCTCAACCACCACCACCTCAACCACCTCCACCATCTACTCCACCACCTCCACCATCTACTCCACCACCTCCACCATCTACTCCACCACCTCCACCATCAACTCCACCACCTCCATCATCTACTCCTCCACCTCCACCATCAACTCCACCACCTCCACCATCTACTACACCACCTCCACCATCTACTCCTCCACCACCACCTCCACCATCAACTCCACCACCTCCACCATCAACTCCACCACCTCCACCATCTACTCCTCCACCTCTACCATCAACTCCTCCACCTCCACGATCAACTCCACCACCTCCATCATCAACTCCACCTACTCTACCACCTCCACCATCTACTCCACCACCTCTACCATCAACTCCACCACCTCCACCATCAACTCCACCACCTCCACCATCAACTCCACCACCTCCAACTCTTCCACCACCTCCACCATCAACTCCACCACCACCTCCACCATCTACTCCTCTACCTCCACCATCAACTCCACCACCTCCAACTCTTCCACCACCTCCACCATCAACTCCACCACCTCCAACTCTTCCACCACCCCCTCTTCCCCCCTGCCAGGACCCAGGAAGGACGCGGAAGCCGCCAGACAGTTCATCCTGCAGATGTTCCTGGATCTCAACCGGGAGGGGGAGCAGGACGACTACGAGGATGGAGGAGGCGGCGGCAGACACGAGGAGAAGACCATCTACTCCCACTTCACCTGCGGAACGGACACCAAGAACATCCGCCGCGTCTTCGAAGGCGTCAAAGACACCATCCTGGAGTGGAACATCAAACGCATGGGCCTAGCGTAGGCTCGGCTAGGCCCGTGCGTTAACCTCACCGTGAACCCCACCCACCCACACTGCTATTCCTCAACCCCACCCACCAATCCACCCGCACGGCCATCGCGAAACCCACCCACACGGCCACCGTGAACCCCACCCACCAATCCACCCACCCACACGGCCATCGCGAAACCCACCCACCGACACGGCCATCGTGAACCCCACCCACACGGCCATCGCGAAACCCACCCACCCACCCACACGGCCACCGTGAACCCCACCCAACCACACGGCCATCGCGAAACCCACCCACCAATCCACCCACACGGCCACCGTGAACCCCACCCACCCACACGGCCATCGTGAACCCCACCCACCCACACGGCCATCGTGAATCCACCCACCAATCCACCCACCCACACGGCCATCGTGAATCCACCCCCCAATCCACCCACGCGGTCATTGTGAACCCCACCCACCCACACGGCCACCGTGAACCCCACCCACCGACACGGCCACCGTGAACCCCACCCACCCACACGGCCATCGTGAACCCCACCCACCCACCCTCACGGCCATCGTGAACACACCCACCCACCCTCACGGCCATCGTTAAACACACCCACCCACCCTCACGGCCATCGTGTCTAGAGTAGAGACCGGGTCTCAGGGTCAGTGTCTAGAGTAGAGACCGGGTCTCAGGGTCAGTGTCTAGAGTAGAGACCGGGTCTCAGGGTCTCAGAGTCTAGAGTAGAGACCGGGTCTCAGGGTCTCAGTGTCTAGAGTAGAGACCGGGTCTCAGGTTCAGAGTCTAGAGTAGAGACCGGGTCTCAGGGTCAGTGTCTAGAGTAGAGACCGGGTCTCAGGGTCTCAGGGTCAGTGTCTAGAGTAGAGACCGGGTCTCAGGGTCTCAGAATCTAGAGACCGGGTCTCAGGGTCAGTGTCTAGAGTAGAGACCGGGTCTCAGTGTCTAGAGTAGAGACCGGGTCTCAGGGTGTCTAGAGTTGGGACCGGGTCTCAGGGTCTCAGGGTCTAGAGTAGAGACCGGGTCTCAGGGTGTCTAGAGTTGGGACCGGGTCTCAGGGTCAGTGTCTAGAGTAGAGACCAGGTCTCAGGGTGTCTAGAGTTGGGACCGGGTCTCAGGGTCTCAGGGTCTAGAGTAGAGACCGGGTCTCAGGGTGTCTAGAGTTGGGACCGGGTCTCAGAGTCTAGAGTAGAGACCGGGTCTCAGTATCAGAGTCTAGAGCAGAGACCGGGTCTCAGTGTCTAGAGTAGAGACCGGGTCTCAGTATCAGTCTAGAGTTGAGACCGGGTCTCAGGGTCAGTGTCTAGAGTAGAGACCGGGTCTCAGGGTCAGTGTCTAGAGTAGAGACTGGGTCTCAGTGTCTAGAGTAGAGACCGGGTCTCAGGGTCAGTGTCTAGAGTAGAGACCGGGTCTCAGTGTCTAGAGTAGAGACCGGGTCTCAGTATCAGTGTCTAGAGTAGAGACCGGGTCTCAGGGTCAGTGTCTAGAGTAGAGACCGGGTCTCAGGGTCAGTGTCTAGAGTAGAGACCGGGTCTCAGGGTCAGTGTCTAGAGTAGAGACCGGGTCTCAGTGTCTAGAGTAGAGACCGGGTCTCAAGGTCTCAGTGTCTAGAGTAGAGACCGGGTCTCAGTATCAGTGTCTAGAGTAGAGACCGGGTCTCAGGGTCAGTGTCTAGAGTAGAGACCAGGTCTCAGGGTCAGTGTCTAGAGTAGAGACCAGGTCTCAGGGTCAGTGTCTAGAGTAGAGACCGGGTCTCAGGGTCAGTGTCTAGAGTAGAGACCGGGTCTCAGGGTCAGTGTCTAGAGTAGAGACCGGGTCTCAGTGTCTAGAGTAGAGACCGGGTCTCAGGGTCAGTGTCTAGAGTAGAGACCGGGTCTCAGTATCAGTGTCTAGAGTAGAGACCGGGTCTCAGGGTCTCAGAGTCTAGAGTAGAGACCGGGTCTCAGGGTCAGTGTCTAGAGTAGAGACCGGGTCTCAGGGTCTCAGAGTCTAGAGTAGAGACCGGGTCTCAGGGTCTCAGAGTCTAGAGTAGAGACCGGGTCTCAGGGTCTCAGAGTCTAGAGTAGAGACCGGGTCTCAGGGTGTCTAGAGTAGAGACCGGGTCTCAGGGTCAGTGTCTAGATTAGAGACCGGGTCTCAGGGTCTAGAGTAGAGACCGGGTCTCAGTGTCAGTGTCTAGAGTAGAGACCGGGTCTCAGGGTCAGTGTCTAGAGTAGAGACCGGGTCTCAGTGTCAGGGTCTAGAGTAGAGACCGGGTCTCAGGGTCAGAGTCTAGAGTAGAGAACGGGTCTCAGAGTCAGTGTCTAGAGTAGAGACCGGGTCTCAGTGTCAGGGTCTAGAGTAGAGAACGGGTCTCAGTATCAGTGTCTAGAGTAGAGACCGGGTCTCAGGGTCTCAGGGTCAGTGTCTAGAGTAGAGACCGGGTCTCAGGGTCTCAGAATCTAGAGACCGGGTCTCAGGGTCAGTGTCTAGAGTAGAGACCGGGTCTCAGTGTCTAGAGTAGAGACCGGGTCTCAGGGTGTCTAGAGTTGGGACCGGGTCTCAGGGTCTCAGGGTCTAGAGTAGAGACCGGGTCTCAGGGTGTCTAGAGTTGGGACCGGGTCTCAGGGTCAGTGTCTAGAGTAGAGACCAGGTCTCAGGGTGTCTAGAGTTGGGACCGGGTCTCAGGGTCTCAGGGTCTAGAGTAGAGACCAGGTCTCAGGGTGTCTAGAGTTGGGACCGGGTCTCAGAGTCAGAGTCTAGAGTAGAGACCGGGTCTCAGTATCAGAGTCTAGAGCAGAGACCGGGTCTCAGTGTCTAGAGTAGAGACCGGGTCTCAGTATCAGTCTAGAGTTGAGACCGGGTCTCAGGGTCAGTGTCTAGAGTAGAGACCGGGTCTCAGGGTCAGTGTCTAGAGTAGAGACCGGGTCTCAGTGTCTAGAGTAGAGACCGGGTCTCAGGGTCAGTGTCTAGAGTAGAGACCGGGTCTCAGTGTCTAGAGTAGAGACCGGGTCTCAGTATCAGTGTCTAGAGTAGAGACCGGGTCTCAGGGTCAGTGTCTAGAGTAGAGACCGGGTCTCAGGGTCAGTGTCTAGAGTAGAGACCGGGTCTCAGGGTCAGTGTCTAGAGTAGAGACCGGGTCTCAGGGTCAGTGTCTAGAGTAGAGACCGGGTCTCAGTGTCTAGAGTAGAGACCGGGTCTCAGGGTCAGTGTCTAGAGTAGAGACCGGGTCTCAAGGTCTCAGTGTCTAGAGTAGAGACCGGGTCTCAGTATCAGTGTCTAGAGTAGAGACCGGGTCTCAGGGTCAGTGTCTAGAGTAGAGACCAGGTCTCAGGGTCAGTGTCTAGAGTAGAGACCAGGTCTCAGGGTCAGTGTCTAGAGTAGAGACCAGGTCTCAGG
Organism: Petromyzon marinus; assembly: GCF_048934315.1. Classification (NCBI taxonomy): domain Eukaryota; kingdom Metazoa; phylum Chordata; class Hyperoartia; order Petromyzontiformes; family Petromyzontidae; genus Petromyzon; species Petromyzon marinus. The sequence continues at coordinate 22,917,965 of NC_133745.1, read as the reverse complement.
GTCAGTGTCTAGAGTAGAGACCGGGTCTCAGGGTCAGTGTCTAGAGTAGAGACCGGGTCTCAGTGTCTAGAGTAGAGACCGGGTCTCAGGGTCAGTGTCTAGAGTAGAGACCGGGTCTCAGTATCAGTGTCTAGAGTAGAGACCGGGTCTCAGGGTCTCAGAGTCTAGAGTAGAGACCGGGTCTCAGGGTCAGTGTCTAGAGTAGAGACCGGGTCTCAGGGTCTCAGAGTCTAGAGTAGAGACCGGGTCTCAGGGTCTCAGAGTCTAGAGTAGAGACCGGGTCTCAGGGTCTCAGAGTCTAGAGTAGAGACCGGGTCTCAGGGTGTCTAGAGTAGAGACCGGGTCTCAGGGTCAGTGTCTAGATTAGAGACCGGGTCTCAGGGTCTAGAGTAGAGACCGGGTCTCAGTGTCAGTGTCTAGAGTAGAGACCGGGTCTCAGGGTCAGTGTCTAGAGTAGAGACCGGGTCTCAGTGTCAGGGTCTAGAGTAGAGACCGGGTCTCAGGGTCAGAGTCTAGAGTAGAGAACGGGTCTCAGAGTCAGTGTCTAGAGTAGAGACCGGGTCTCAGTGTCAGGGTCTAGAGTAGAGAACGGGTCTCAGGGTCAGTGTCTAGAGTAGAGACCGGGTCTCAGTGTCTAGAGTAGAGACCGGGTCTCAGGGTCTCAGGGTCAGTGTCTAGAGTAGAGACCGGGTCTCAGGGTCTCAGAATCTAGAGACCGGGTCTCAGGGTCAGTGTCTAGAGTAGAGACCGGGTCTCAGTGTCTAGAGTAGAGACCGGGTCTCAGGGTGTCTAGAGTTGGGACCGGGTCTCAGGGTCTCAGGGTCTAGAGTAGAGACCGGGTCTCAGGGTGTCTAGAGTTGGGACCGGGTCTCAGGGTCAGTGTCTAGAGTAGAGACCAGGTCTCAGGGTGTCTAGAGTTGGGACCGGGTCTCAGGGTCTCAGGGTCTAGAGTAGAGACCGGGTCTCAGGGTGTCTAGAGTTGGGACCGGGTCTCAGAGTCAGAGTCTAGAGTAGAGACCGGGTCTCAGTATCAGAGTCTAGAGCAGAGACCGGGTCTCAGTGTCTAGAGTAGAGACCGGGTCTCAGTATCAGTCTAGAGTTGAGACCGGGTCTCAGGGTCAGTGTCTAGAGTAGAGACCGGGTCTCAGGGTCAGTGTCTAGAGTAGAGACCGGGTCTCAGTGTCTAGAGTAGAGACCGGGTCTCAGGGTCAGTGTCTAGAGTAGAGACCGGGTCTCAGTGTCTAGAGTAGAGACCGGGTCTCAGTATCAGTGTCTAGAGTAGAGACCGGGTCTCAGGGTCAGTGTCTAGATAAGAGACCGGGTCTCAGGGTCAGTGTCTAGAGTAGAGACCGGGTCTCAGGGTCAGTGTCTAGAGTAGAGACCGGGTCTCAGGGTCAGTGTCTAGAGTAGAGACCGGGTCTCAGTGTCTAGAGTAGAGACCGGGTCTCAGGGTCAGTGTCTAGAGTAGAGACCGGGTCTCAAGGTCTCAGTGTCTAGAGTAGAGACCGGGTCTCAGTATCAGTGTCTAGAGTAGAGACCGGGTCTCAGGGTCAGTGTCTAGAGTAGAGACCAGGTCTCAGGGTCAGTGTCTAGAGTAGAGACCAGGTCTCAGGGTCAGTGTCTAGAGTAGAGACCAGGTCTCAGGGTCAGTGTCTAGAGTAGAGACCGGGTCTCAGGGTCAGTGTCTAGAGTAGAGACCGGGTCTCAGTGTCTAGAGTAGAGACCGGGTCTCAGGGTCAGTGTCTAGAGTAGAGACCGGGTCTCAGTATCAGTGTCTAGAGTAGAGACCGGGTCTCAGGGTCTCAGAGTCTAGAGTAGAGACCGGGTCTCAGGGTCAGTGTCTAGAGTAGAGACCGGGTCTCAGGGTCTCAGAGTCTAGAGTAGAGACCGGGTCTCAGGGTCTCAGAGTCTAGAGTAGAGACCGGGTCTCAGGGTCTCAGAGTCTAGAGTAGAGACCGGGTCTCAGGGTGTCTAGAGTAGAGACCGGGTCTCAGGGTCAGTGTCTAGATTAGAGACCGGGTCTCAGGGTCTAGAGTAGAGACCGGGTCTCAGTGTCAGTGTCTAGAGTAGAGACCGGGTCTCAGGGTCAGTGTCTAGAGTAGAGACCGGGTCTCAGTGTCAGGGTCTAGAGTAGAGACCGGGTCTCAGGGTCAGAGTCTAGAGTAGAGAACGGGTCTCAGAGTCAGTGTCTAGAGTAGAGACCGGGTCTCAGTGTCAGGGTCTAGAGTAGAGAACGGGTCTCAGGGTCAGTGTCTAGAGTAGAGACCGGGTCTCAGTGTCTAGAGTAGAGACCGGGTCTCAGGGTCAGTGTCTAGAGTAGAGACTCGGTCTCAGTGTCTAGAGTAGAGACCGGGTCTCAGGGTCAGTGTCTAGAGTAGAGACCGGGTCTCAGGGTCAGTGTCTAGAGTAGAGACCAGGTCTCAGGGTCTAGAGTAGAGACCGGGTCTCAGGGTCAGTGTCTAGAGTAGAGACCGGGTCTCAGAGTCTAGAGTAGAGACCGGGTCTCAGGGTCAGTGTCTAGAGTAGAGACCGGGTCTCAGTGTCAGTGTCTAGAGTAGAGACCGGGTCTCAGTGTCTAGAGTAGAGACCGGGTCTCAGGGTCAGTGTCTAGAGTAGAGACCGGGTCTCAGTGTCTAGAGTAGAGACCGGGTCTCAGGGTCAGTGTCTAGAGTAGAGACCGGGTCTCAGGGTCAGTGTCTAGAGTTGGGACCGGGTCTCAGGGTCTCAAGAGTCTCTAGAGTAGAGACCGGGTTAATTGATATTAAATGGTGAACAATGGGGATATATCTATAATTAACGTTATCGTGAATAACATTATCCTATCTGGTGTTGGTGCAATTAGCGTGACGCATATTTGATCTTTGTTTACTTTTTGGGGGAGAGCAATTAATCGGAAGTTTACATTTTTACGGGGCGGGGAGCGGGAGCGGTTGCTCAGAATTGCGCGCGCGGAAGTTGCTCCCCAGCGTCGATCACGGGGGCAACCTGCGACTCGCGTTGCTCGCAACTTCTCCAGCGCCTGGCACTCGGCGCGGTTGCCCGGCCAATCGCCCGGCGCGAAGCTTTTGGCCGCCGTGCAACCGGTTGCTCGCCCGGGTGACAAGTCACCGGAAGCCGACTCTTGCCACGATCAAGTCTTTGCCGAATACAAACGCCGAATTGCGTTGGCCGCCTCCGTGGTGATGGGTTGGAACGACGGTGTCGGTGATGAGGTGACCGTGACGAGTTGACCGTGACGGTGATGAGGTGACCGTGATGAGGTGACCGTGACGGTGATGAGTTGACTGTGATGAGTTGACCGTGATGAGGTGACCGTGACGGTGATGAGTTGACCGTGACGGTGTTGAGTTGACCGTGATGAGGTGACCGTGATGAGGTGACCGTGACGGTGATGAGTTGACCGTGATGAGGTGACCGTGATGAGGTGACCGTGACGGTGATGAGTTGACGGTGATGAGTTGACGGTGTCGGTGATGAGTTGACCGTGATGAGGTGACCGTGATGAGTTGATTGTGATGAGGTGACCGTGATGAGTTGATTGTGATGAGTTGACCGTGATGAGTTGACCGTGACGGTGATGAGTTGACCGTGATGAGTTGACCGTGATGAGTTGACGGTGATGAGTTGATCGTGACGGTGATGAGTTGACGGTGATGAGTTGACCGTGACGGTGATGAGTTGACTGTGATGAGTTGACAGTGATGAGTTGACCGTGACGGTGATGAGTTGACCGTGATGAGTTGACCGTGATGAGTTGACGGTGATGAGTTGACCGTGATGGTGATGAGTTGACCGTGACGAGTTGACCGTGATGAGTTGACGGTGATGAGTTGACCGTGACGAGTTGACCGTGATGAGTTGACGGTGATGAGTTGACCGTGATGAGTTGATTGTGACGGTGATGAGTTGACCGTGATGAGTTGACCGTGATGAGGTGACTGTGATGAGTTGACCGTGATGAGTTGATTGTGACGGTGATGAGTTGACCTTGACGAGTTGACGGTGTCGGTGATGAGTTGACCGTGATGAGTTGACGGTGATGAGTTGACCGTGATGAGTTGACCGTGATGAGTTGACCGTGATGAGTTGACCGTGACGGTGATGAGTTGACCGTGACGGTGATGAGTTGACCGTGACGAGTTGACCGTGACGGTGATGAGTTGACCATGATGAGTTGACCGTGATGGTGATGAGTTGACCATGATGAGTTGACGGTGATGAGTTGACCGTGATGAGTTGACCGTGACCGTGATGAGTTGACGGTGATGAGTTGACCGTGATGAGTTGACCGTGATGAGTTGACCGTGATGAGTTGCCCGTGATGAGTTGACCGTGATGAGTTGATTGTGACGGTGATGAGTTGACTGTGACGGTGATGAGTTGACCGTGACCGTGATGAGTTGACCGTGATGAGTTGATTGTGACGGTGATGAGTTGACCGTGACGGTGATGAGTTGACCGTGACGGTGATGAGTTGACTGTGATGAGGTGACCGTGATGGTGATGAGTTGACCATGATGAGTTGACCGTGATGGTGATGAGTTGACCATGATGAGTTGACCGTGATGAGTTGACCGTGATTGTGATGAATTGACCGTGATGAGTTGACCGTGATGAGGTGACGGTGATGAGTTGACCGTGACGAGTTGCCCGTGATGAGTTGATTGTGATGAGTTGATTGTGATGAGTTGACCGTGATGAGTTGACCGTGATGAGTTGACCGTGATGAGTTGATTGTGACGGTGATGAGTTGACCGTGACGGTGATGAGTTGACCGTGACGGTGATGAGTTGACCGTGACGGTGATGAGTTGACCGTGACCGTGATGAGTTGACCGTGATGAGTTGACCGTGATGAGTTGACCGTGACGGTGATGAGTTGACCGTGACGGTGATGAGTTGACCGTGATGAGTTGATCGTGATGAGTTGACCGTGATGGTGATGAGTTGACCGTGATGAGTTGACCGTGATGAGTTGACCGTGATGGTGATGAGTTGACCGTGACGGTGATGAGTTGACGGTGATGAGTTGACCGTGACGGTGATGAGTTGACGGTGATGAGTTGACGGTGATGAGTTGACCGTGATGAGTTGACCGTGACGGTGATGAGTTGACCGTGATGAGGTGACCGTGATGAGGTGACCGTGACGGTGATGAGTTGACCTTGACGAGTTGACGGTGTCGGTGATGAGTTGACCGTGATGAGTTGACGGTGATGAGTTGACCGTGATGAGTTGACCGTGATGAGTTGACCGTGATGAGTTGACCGGGACGGTGATGAGTTGACCGTGACGGTGATGAGTTGACCGTGACGAGTTGACCGTGACGGTGATGAGTTGACCATGATGAGTTGACCGTGATGGTGATGAGTTGACCATGATGAGTTGACGGTGATGAGTTGACCGTGATGAGTTGACCGTGACCGTGATGAGTTGACGGTGATGAGTTGACCGTGATGAGTTGACCGTGATGAGTTGACCGTGATGAGTTGCCCGTGATGAGTTGACCGTGATGAGTTGATTGTGACGGTGATGAGTTGACTGTGACGGTGATGAGTTGACCGTGACCGTGATGAGTTGACCGTGATGAGTTGATTGTGACGGTGATGAGTTGACCGTGACGGTGATGAGTTGACCGTGACGGTGATGAGTTGACTGTGATGAGGTGACCGTGATGGTGATGAGTTGACCATGATGAGTTGACCGTGATGGTGATGAGTTGACCATGATGAGTTGACCGTGATGAGTTGACCGTGATTGTGATGAATTGACCGTGATGAGTTGACCGTGATGAGGTGACGGTGATGAGTTGACCGTGACGAGTTGCCCGTGATGAGTTGATTGTGATGAGTTGATTGTGATGAGTTGACCGTGATGAGTTGACCGTGATGAGTTGACCGTGATGAGTTGATTGTGACGGTGATGAGTTGACCGTGACGGTGATGAGTTGACCGTGACGGTGATGAGTTGACCGTGACGGTGATGAGTTGACCGTGACCGTGATGAGTTGACCGTGATGAGTTGACCGTGATGAGTTGACCGTGACGGTGATGAGTTGACCGTGACTGTGATGAGTTGACCGTGATGAGTTGATCGTGATGAGTTGACCGTGATGGTGATGAGTTGACCGTGATGAGTTGACCGTGATGAGTTGACCGTGATGGTGATGAGTTGACCGTGACGGTGATGAGTTGACGGTGATGAGTTGACCGTGATGAGTTGACCGTGACGGTGATGAGTTGACCGTGATGAGTTGACCGTGATGAGTTGACGGTGATGAGTTGACCGTGATGAGTTGACCGTGACGGTGATGAGTTGACCGTGATGAGTTGACCGTGATGGTGATGAGTTGACCGTGATGAGTTGACCGTGATGGTGATGAGTTGACCATGATGAGTTGACCGTGATGAGTTGACTGTGATTGTGATGAATTGACCGTGATGAGTTGACCGTGATGAGTTGACCGTGATGAGGTGACGGTGATGAGTTGACCGTGATGAGTTGACCATGATGAGTTGACCGTGATGAGTTGACCGTGATGAGTTGACCGTGATGAGTTGACCGTGATGAGTTGATTGTGACGGTGATGAGTTGACCGTGATGAGTTGACCGTGATGAGTTGACCGTGATGAGGTGACCGTGATGAGTTGACCGTGACGGTGATGAGTTGACCGTGATGAGTTGACGGTGATGAGTTGACCGTGATGAGTTGACCGTGATGAGTTGATTGTGATGAGTTGATTGTGATGAGTTGATTGTGACGGTGATGAGTTGACCGTGATGAGTTGACGGTGATGAGTTGACCGTGACGGTGATGAGTTGACGGTGATGAGTTGCCCGTGATGAGTTGATTGTGATGAGTTGATTGTGATGAGTTGATTGTGATGAGTTGACCGTGATGAGTTGACCGTGATGAGTTGATTGTGATGAGTTGACCGTGATGAGTTGATTGTGACGGTGATGAGTTGACCGTGATGAGTTGACCGTGACGGTGATGAGTTGACCGTGATGAGTTGACCGTGATGAGTTGACCGTGACCGTGATGAGTTGACCGTGACCGTGATGAGTTGACCGTGATGAGTTGACGGTGATGAGTTGACCGTGACGGTGATGAGTTGACCGTGATGAGTTGACCGTGACCGTGATGAGTTGACCGTGATGAGTTGACCGTGATGAATTGACCGTGATGAGTTGACCGTGATGAGTTGACCGTGACCGTGATGAGTTGACCGTGACGGTGATGAGTTGACCGTGATGAGTTGACCGTGATGAGTTGACCGTGACCGTGATGAGTTGACCGTGATGAGTTGACCGTGATGAGTTGCCCGTGATGAGTTGACCGTGATGAGTTGACCGTGACCGTGATGAGTTGACCGTGACCGTGATGAGTTGACCGTGATGAGTTGACGGTGATGAGTTGACCGTGACGGTGATGAGTTGACCGTGATGAGTTGACCGTGACCGTGATGAGTTGACCGTGATGAGTTGACCGTGATGAGTTGACCGTGATGAATTGACCGTGATGAGTTGACCGTGATGAGTTGACCGTGACCGTGATGAGTTGACCGTGACGGTGATGAGTTGACCGTGATGAGTTGACCGTGATGAGTTGACCGTGACCGTGATGAGTTGACCGTGATGAGTTGACCGTGATGAGTTGCCCGTGATGAGTTGACCGTGATGAGTTGACCGTGATGGTGATGAGTTGACCGTGACGGTGATGAGTTGACCGTGATGAGTTGACCGTGATGAGTTGACCGTGACCGTGATGAGTTGACCGTGACGGTGATGAGTTGACCGTGATGAGTTGACCGTGATGAGTTGACCGTGACCGTGATGAGTTGACCGTGATGAGTTGACCGTGATGAGTTGCCCGTGATGAGTTGACCGTGATGAGTTGACCGTGATGAGTTGACCGTGATGGTGATGAGTTGACCGTGATGAGTTGATAGTGATGAGTTGACCGTGACCGTGATGAGTTGACCGTGATGAGTTGACCGTGATGAGTTGACCGTGATGGTGATGAGTTGACCGTGATGAGTTGACCGTGACGTTGTCGGTGTTGAAATTGCTCGGTGGTAATGTTGATGGAAGTTTACAACTTTATTAACATTAACAAGAACATCAACACTCCACCTCCTCATCCTCCCCCACCACCTCCTCATCCTCCCCCACCACCTCCTCATCCTCCACCACCTCTTCCCCCACCACCTCCTCATCCTCCACCACCTCCTCATCCTCCCCCACCATCTCCTCATCCTCCACCACCTCTTCCCTCACCACCTCCACCTCCTCAACCTCCTCTTCCCCCACCACCTCCTCATCCTCCACCACCTCCTCATCCTCCCCCACCATCTCCTCATCCTCCACCACCTCTTCCCTCACCACCTTCACCTCCTCAACCTCCTCATCCTCCCCCACCTCCTCATCCTCCCCCACCTCCTCATCCTCCACCATCTCCACCACCTCCTCATCCTCCACCACCTCTTCCCTCACCAACTCCTCCTCCACCCCCACCACCTCATTCCCCCTCCACCATCTTCACCTCCTCCTCCACCACCTCCTCCTCCACCACCTTCTTCACCACCTCCTCATCCTCCACCACCTTCTTCACCTCCTCCACCACCTCCTCATCCTCCTCCGCCATCACCTCCTCCTCCTCCCCCCATCTCATCCACCTCCTCCTTCCTCTCTCCTGCACCATCTTCATCACCACCGTCACCATCATCAGTAGTGGCAGCACCATCACCTCCATCGTCACCACCACCACCACCATCTCCATCATGACCACCACCATCTCCATCATGACCACCACCACCACCACCATCTCCATCATGACCACCACCACCATCACCTCCATCACCACCACCATCTCCATCATGACCACCACCACCACCATCACCATCACCACCACCATCTCCATCATGACCACCACCACCATCACCTCCATCACCACCACCACCACCATCTCCATCATGACCACCACCATCACTACCATCACCACCACCACCACCACCATCTCCATCATGACCACCACCACCACCACCACCATCACCACCACCACCATCTCCATCATGACCACCACCACCACCACCATCACCACCACCACCATCTCCATCATGACCACCACCACCACCACCATCTCCATCATGACCACCACCATCACTACCATCACCATCTCCACCATCTCCATCATGACCACCATCACCATCACCACCACCACCACCAGAATCGTCACGACCACCATAACTACCATCACCATCTCCATCATCGCCGCCACCACCACCACCACCACCACGACCATCGCCATCATCGCCATCGTCACCTCCATCATCATCATCATCCTCCTCCTCGTCCTCCTCCTCGTCCTCCTCCTCATCGGGATCCTGGCACTCCGGGTGCTCCTCCAGGAACCTCTTTTGCTCGGCCACGCTGCGCAGCATCGTGGCCAGGACGCGCGAAGAGGTGCTCCTCACCTCTTCGCTCCCGGCAAATGCACGGGCCTGCACACACGCACGGAGAAAGAGACACGGGGAGAGAGAGACACGGGGAGAGAGAGACACGGGGAGACGATGGGGAGACACGGGGAGACGATGGGGAGAGGGAGACACGGGGAGACGATGGGGAGAGGGAGACACGGGGAGAGAGACACGGGGAGAGAGACACGGGGAGAGGGAGACACGGGGAGAGGGAGACACGGGGAGAGGGAGACACAGGGAGAGGGAGACACGGGGAGAGGGAGACACGGGGAGAGGGAGACACGGGGAGATGATGGGGAGAGGGAGACACGGGGAGAGAGACACGGGGAGAGGGAGACACGGGGAGAGAGAGACACGGGGAGACGATGGGGAGAGAGAGACACGGAGAGGGAGACACGGGGAGACGATGGGGAGAGGGAGACACGGGGAGAGAGACACGGGGAGAGGGAGACACGGGGAGAGGGAGACACGGGGAGAGAGACACGGGGAGAGAGAGACACGGGGAGATGATGGGGAGAGGGAGACACGGGGAGAGAGACACGGGGAGAGGGAGACACGGGGAGAGAGAGACACGGGGAGATGATGGGGAGAGGGAGACACGGGGAGAGAGAGACACGGGGAGAGAGACACGGGGAGAGGGAGACACGGGGAGAGAGAGACACGGGGAGAGAGACACGGGGAGAGGGAGACACGGGGAGAGAGAGACACGGGGAGATGATGGGGAGAGGGAGACACGGGGAGAGAGACACGGGGAGACGATGGGGAGAGAGAGACACGGGGAGACGATGGGGAGAGAGAGACACGGGGAGACGATGGGGAGAGAGAGACACGGGGAGAGACACGGGGAGACGATGGGGAGAGAGAGACACGGGGAGAGACACGGGGAGACGATGGGGAGAGAGACACGGGGAGACGATGGGGAGAGAGAGACACGGGGAGACGATGGGGAGAGAGAGACATGGGGAGAGACACGGGGAGACGATGGGGAGAGAGAGACACGGGGAGAGAGAGACACGGGGAGACGATGGGGAGAGAGACACGGGGAGACGATGGGGAGAGAGAGACACGGAGAGACGATGGGGAGAGGGAGACATGGGGAGAGACACGGGGAGACGATGGGGAGAGAGAGACACGGGGAGAGAGAGACACGGGGAGACGATGGTGAGAGGGAGACACGGGGGGAGAGAGAGACACGGAGAGAGAGACACGGGGAGACACGGGGAGAGAGAGACACGGGGAGACGATGGTGAGAGGGAGACACGGGGAGAGAGAGACACGGGGAGACGATGGTGAGAGGGAGACACGGGGAGACGCGTGGAGACGATGGGGAGACACGGGGAGACAATGGGGAGACGATGGGGAGAGGGAGACACGGGGAGAGAGAGACACGGAGAGGGAGACACGGGGAGAGAGAGACACGGAGAGAGAGACACGGGGAGACGATGGGGAGAGGGAGACACGGGGAGAGAGAGACACGGAGAGGGAGACACGGGGAGAGAGAGACACGGAGAGAGAGACACGGGGAGACGATGGGGAGAGGGAGACACGGGGAGAGAGAGACACGGAGAGAGAGACACGGGGAGACGATGGTGAGAGGGAGACACGGGGAGATGATGGCGAGAGGGAGACACGGGGAGAGAGAGACACGGGGAGAGAGACACGGGGAGAGAGAGACACGGGGAGATGATGGGGAGAGGGAGACACGGGGAGAGAGAGACACGGGGAGAGAGACACGGGGAGAGGGAGACACGGGGAGAGAGAGACACGGGGAGAGAGACACGGGGAGAGGGAGACACGGGGAGAGAGAGACACGGGGAGATGATGGGGAGAGGGAGACACGGGGAGAGAGACACGGGGAGAGGGAGACACGGGGAGAGAGAGACACGGGGAGATGATGGGGAGAGGGAGACACGGGGAGAGAGAGACACGGGGAGAGAGACACGGGGAGAGGGAGACACGGGGAGAGAGAGACACGGGGAGATGATGGGGAGAGGGAGACACGGGGAGAGAGACACGGGGAGAGGGAGACACGGGGAGAGAGAGACACGGGGAGACGATGGGGAGAGAGAGACACGGGGAGAGGGAGACACGGGGAGAGAGAGACACGGGGAGACGATGGGGAGAGAGAGACACGGAGAGGGAGACACGGGGAGACGATGGGGAGAGGGAGACATGGGGAGAGAGACACGGGGAGAGAGACACGGGGAGACGATGGGGAGAGAGACACGGGGAGACGATGGGGAGAGAGAGACACGGAGAGACGATGGGGAGAGGGAGACACGGGGAGAGAGAGACACGGGGAGACGATGGTGAGAGGGAGACACGGGGAGAGAGACACGGGGAGAGGGAGACACGGGGAGAGAGAGACACGGGGAGATGATGGGGAGAGGGAGACACGGGGAGAGAGAGACACGGGGAGAGAGACACGGGGAGAGGGAGACACGGGGAGAGAGAGACACGGGGAGATGATGGGGAGAGGGAGACACGGGGAGAGAGACACGGGGAGAGGGAGACACGGGGAGAGAGAGACACGGGGAGACGATGGGGAGAGAGAGACACGGGGAGAGGGAGACACGGGGAGAGAGAGACACGGGGAGACGATGGGGAGAGAGAGACACGGAGAGGGAGACACGGGGAGACGATGGGGAGAGGGAGACATGGGGAGAGAGACACGGGGAGAGAGACACGGGGAGACGATGGGGAGAGAGACACGGGGAGACGATGGGGAGAGAGAGACACGGAGAGACGATGGGGAGAGGGAGACACGGGGAGAGAGAGACACGGGGAGACGATGGTGAGAGGGAGACACGGGGAGAGAGAGACACGGGGAGACGATGGTGAGAGGGAGACACGGGGAGACGCGTGGAGACGATGGGGAGACACGGGGAGACAATGGGGAGACGATGGGGAGAGGGAGACACGGGGAGAGAGACACGGGGAGACGATGGGGAGAGGGAGACACGGGGAGAGAGACACGGGGAGACGATGGGGAGAGGGAGACACGGGGAGATGCGTGGAGACGATGGGGAGACACGGGGAGACAATGGGGAGACACGGGGAGACGATGGGGAGAGAGAGACACGGGGAGAGAGAGACACGGGGAGACGATGGGGAGAGGGAGACACGGGGAGACGATGGGGAGAGAGAGACACGGGGAGAGAGAGACACGGGGAGACGATGGGGAGAGGGAGACACGGGGAGACGATGGGGAGACACGGGGAGACGATGGGGAGAGGGAGACACGGGGAGACGATGGGGAGAGAGAGACACGGGGAGAGAGACACGGGAAGACGATGGGGAGAGAGAGACACGGGGAGACGATGGTGAGAGGGAGACACGGGGAGACGATGGTGAGACACGGGGAGACGCGTGGAGACGATGGTGAGACACGGGGAGACGATGGGGAGAGAGAGACACGGGGAGACGATGGGGAGAGGGAGACGCGTGGAGACGATGGGGAGACACGGGGAGACAATGGGGAGACACGGGGAGACGATGGGGAGAGGGAGACACGGGGAGAGAGAGACACGGGGAGAGAGACACGGGGAGAGAGACACGGGGAGACGATGGGGAGAGGGAGACACGGGGAGACGATGGGGAGAGAGAGACACGGGGAGAAACGGGGAGACGATGGGGAGACACGGGGAGACAATGGTGAGAGAGAGACACGGGGAGACGATGGGGAGAGAGAGACACGGGGAGACGATGGGGAGAGAGACACGGGGAGACGATGGTGAGAGACCCGTGGAGACGATGGGGAGAGAGACACGGGGAGACCCGTGGAGACGATGGGGAGAGAGACACGGGGAGATGCGTGGAGACGATGGGGAGACACGGGGAGACGATGGGGAGAGAGACACGGGGAGACGATGGTGAGACACGGGGAGACAATGGGGAGACACGTGGAGACGATGGGGAGACACGGGGAGACGATGGGGAGAGGGAGACACGGGGAGACGCGTGGAGACGATGGGGAGACAATGGGGAGAGAGAGACACGGGGAGACGATGGGGAGACACGGGGAGACAATGGGGAGAGAGACACGGGGAGAGAGACACGGGGAGAGAGAGAAACGGGGAGAGACATGGGAGACACGGGGAGAGAGAGCGACACGGGGAGAGAGAGAGACACGGGGAGAGAGAGAGACACGGGGAGAGAGAGAGACACGGGGAGAGAGAGACACGGGGAGAGAGAGACACGGGGAGAGAGAGACACGGGGAGAGAGAGACACGGGGAGAGAGAGACACGGGGAGAGAGAGACACGGGGAAAGAGAGAGACACGGGGAAAGAGAGAGACACGGGGAAAGAGAGAGACACGGGGAAAGAGAGAGACACGGGGAGAGAGAGACACGGGGAGAGAGACACGGGGAGAGAGACACGGGGAGACAGACTCACGCACAGACAGACTCACG
>NC_133745.1:22851575-22901575 GCF_048934315.1 Petromyzon marinus | reverse complement strand
GGGTAGGTGGGTGGGTGGATGACTGGGTGGATGGGAGGGTCAGTGTGTGAATGATTGAATGAGTGAATTCGCGTGTGTGTGAGTGGTGAGTGAGTGGGAGAGTGGGTCAGTGGGTGAGTGAGTGGTGAGTGAGTGGGAGAGTGGGTGAGCGTGTGTACGAGTGGTGAGTGGGAGAGTGGGTGAGTGAGTGGGTGAGTGAGTGGGTGAGTGTGTGAGTGGGTAGGTGGGTGGGTGGATGACTGGGTGGATCAGAGTGTGAATGAATGAATGAGGGAATGTACATGTGTCTAAGTGGTGAGTGGGAGAGTGGGTCAGTGGGTGAGTGGGTGAACGTGTGTGTGAGTGAGTGGTGAATGAGTGGGTGAGTGGGTGAGTCGGTGGGTGAGTGAGTGGGTGAGTGGTTAAGTGGGTGGGTGGATGACTGCGTGGATCAGAGTGTGAATGAATGAATGAGGGAATGTGCTTGTGTCTGAGTTGTGAGTGGGAGAGTGGGTCAGTGGGTGGGTGGATGACTGGGTGGATGGGTGGGTCAGTGTGTGAATGGATGAGTGAATGCGCGTGTGTGCGAGTGGTGAGTGAGTGGGAGAGTGGGTGAGTGGGTGAGTGAGCGGGTGAACATGTGTGAGAGTGAGTGGTGAATGAGTGGGTGAGTGGGTGAGCGTGTGTACGAGTGGTGAGTGGGAGAGTGGGTGAGTTGGTGGGTGAGTGAGTGGGTGAGTGTGTAAGTGGGTAGGTGGGTGGGTGGATGACTGGGTGGATCAAGAGTGTGAATGAATGAGGGAATGTGCGTGTGTCTGAGTGGTGAGTGGGAGAGTGGGTCAGTGGGTGAGTGGGTGAGTGGGTGAGCGTGTGTGCGAGTGGTGAGTGGGAGAGTGGGTGAGTGGGTGAGTGTGTGAGAGAGTGGTGAATGAGTGGGTGAGTGGGTGAGCGTGTGTACGAGTGGTGAGTGGGAGAGGGGGTAAGTGAATGGGTGAGTGTTTGTGTGAGTGGGTAAGTGGGTGGGTGGATGACTGAGTGGATGGGTGGGTCAGTGTGTGAATAGATGAGTGAATGCGCGTGTGTGTGCGAGTGGTGAGTGAGTGGGAGAGTGGGTCAGTGGGTGAGTGAGTGGGTGAGCGAGTGGGTGAACGTGTGTGTGAGTGGTGAGTGAGTGGGTGGGTGAGTGGGTGAGCGTGTGTGCGAGTGGTGAGTGGGTGTGTGAGTGGTGAGTGGGTGTGCGAGTGGTGAGTGGGTGAGTGAGTGGGTGGGTGAGTGGGTGAGCGTGTGTGCGAGTGGTGAGTGGGAGAGTGAGTGGGTGAGCGTGTGTGCGAGTGGTGAGTGGGAGAGTGGGTGGGGAGAGTGGGTGAGTCGGTGGGTGAGTGGTGAGTGGGTGAGTGAGTGGGTGAGTGAGTGAGTGGATGAGCGTGTGTGCAAGTGGTGAGCGGGTGAGTCGGTGGGTGAGTGGGTGAGCGTCTGTGCGAGTGGTGAGTGGGAGAGCCGGTGGGTGTGGGAGAGTGAGTGGGCGAGTGTTTGTGCGAGTGGCTGAGTGAGTGGGTGAGTGGGCGAGTGTTTGTGCGAGTGGCTGAGTGAGTGGGCGAGTGTTTGTGCGAGTGGTTGAGTGAGTAGGTGAGTGGGCGAGTGTTTGTGCGAGTGGGCGAGTGGGCGAGTGTACCGGGTTATCTGTGTTGAGTGAAGCCATGAGATCCGTTATCAGGGTTTGCATCACAAGAGCCTCGTGTACAGCTGTAAGTCAACAACAGCATCATCATCAGCACCATCATCTGTAGCAGCAGCAGCATCATCATCATCAGCATCATCATAATCAGCAAAATCAAAAGCATCAGCACGAGTGAGTCGGTGAGTGAGTGAGCAGGTGAGTTGGTGAGTGAGTGAGCAGGTGAGTTGGTGAGTAAGGTGAGTAGGTGAACAGATGAGATAGGAAGTTGGTGAGTGAGTTGGTGAATGAGTAGATGACATGGTGAGTAGGGGAGTGAGTGGGTGAGCGGTTCCTCACCTCGTGATCTCCGCATGGCTCTGACTTTCTGGGTCTCATTCTCCTTGAACTCCCTTCGCTCCGTCTCAATATCCCTACAGCAGCAGCAGCATCATCATCATCACCATAAGCACCATCATCGCCCTCACCATCAGCACGATCATCATCACCATCAGCATCAGGAGCAGCAGCATCACCATCATCAGCATAACCAACAGCAGCATCAGCATAATCATCACCATCCTCAGCAGCAGCATCAGCGTCATCAGCATAATCATCAGCAGCAGCAGCATTAGCATGAATCAGAATCAAAAGCACCATCATCAGCACTAAAACACGTGTTCAAAATCTAAGCTTTTCCTAGAGGGCCCCGGGGGGGACAGGCGTTTGTGACGTCTCCCGGCCAAACCCCATTTTTTGCGGAGCCGGGAGACCGAATTCCTCACCCTCGGGGCTCCTCCAGAAACAGCAAAAAGCCACTGCGGGTGGCCACGTGGAATGTTCGAACGCTCACTGCGGAGGAGAGGCTGTACTCCTCTGTCGGGAGCTGGACCGGTACCGCCTGGATCTATGCGGCATTCAGGAGGTCCGGTGGACCGGCTCTGGCTCCTGCCACCATGAGGGATGGACAGTCCTCTACTCGGGGCAGCAGACTGCCAAACAACAGGGTGTGGCTCTTCTTTTGAACAAAATAATGAAGGGGGCGTGGGAGCGTGGCGGTGAGGTGTGGGAAGCTGTAAGCCCCAGGCTACTTTGGGCTCGCCTTCCCATCAACCGGAGGCGAGGAATGGTGGTCGTGGTTACTTATGCCCCCACCGAAGATGAACATCCGTGGAGGGATGCAGGCAAAGCCGATGAGTCAGATGCCTTCTATGACCTCCTGTCACAGGTGCTGGCTAAAGTGGCCCCTCGGGATAGAGTCATCATGTTGGGTGACTTCAATGCCCGAGTTGGTCATGATACTGGCACCTGGTCTGGAGTGATTGGAGGGCATGGGCCAGATCAGCTCAATAACAACGGTAGGAGGCTGCTAGATTTTTGTGCAGCCCATGGGCTTGTAATTACCAACACGCTGTTCCGGCATCGGCGCATCCACACAACATCATGGATGCATGCCGGGTCCAAGCAAGAACATCTGCCGGACTACATAGTGACGGACCAGCGGCCAGGTAGCCTCTAGCAGTGTGTGTGTGTGTGTCACTGTGTGTGTCACTGTGTGTGTGTGTCACTGTGATTCATGCAGCTGCGATGGCTGCTTTGGGTACAGGGTCCAGACCTCCGCAGAGACCCCTGGCTGACAAGAGGAGGTGTTCCGGCTGGCTGAGAAAAAGCGACAGGCCCACTGTCATCGGCTACGGAATCCCACGTCAGAGAATGAGGAGGCTCGCCGCAGCCTTCGCTCGGAAGGTTCGGAGAGCCGTGAGGCGCTGCAAGGATGGGTGGTGGTCGCGGGTTGCTGAGGAGATGGGAGTCTGCCTCAGTGGCCCACGATTACAAATCTCTATTTGACTCCATCAAAAAAGTACAATTACAGCGCCACACCTATCACCATCCTTAGGGGAAAGGACGGTGATCCAATCTCCGACCCCCCAGGAGCAGGATTGCAGATTTGCTTGGCATTTCTGTGAGGTTTGGGTGGAGAAAGACATCTCTCAGCCCAGAAAATATGGGGGAAAGTGGGGATGACCCTGCTGAGGCTGCGGTGCCTCAAATATTAGAAGTAGTCACCCCCTGTGAGTGGCTGGCTGAGGTGACATCTGTCGAGGAAGTACTGAAGGCGATCCGGAGTCTGACTAGGAAAGTGCCGGGCAGAGATGATCTCGCAAGCAAAATGCTGAGGGAGGGTGGCGTTTGTGCACAGGCTGCCCTACATGACATCATAACAACAGTCTGGACCACTGGACGGGTTCCGCGGGATTGGAAGGATGCCCTGGTGGTCCCACTCGTTAATTAGGGGGACCGCACAGACTGTAACAACTACAGGGGCATCTCACTCCTCAGTGTGCCGGGAAAGGTCCTGGCAAGGATTATTCAGCATCGCCTTGCCAGGCACGCTGAGGAGAGGCTTGCGGAGCCCCAATGCGGTTTCAGGAAAGGGCGGTCCTGCACAGATGCCATATTTTCTGTCCGTCTGCTACAGCAGAGGTGTAGTGAATTCCAACAACACCTACGTCTATGCTTTATTGACCTGGTCAAGGCCTATGATACCATCAGTAGGCCTGGGCTCTGGGTTGTTCTTCGTGCTTTTGGAGTCCCTGACTCTCTGCTCACGATCATTAAGGACCTTCATGATGGTGGGCAGGTCCCGGTAAAACTACGTGGCCGGGAGTTGAGGAACTCACAAATCCTTGAAAGATCTGGGCAAAGTCCCATCGGTGAGCTCCTCCGGCGGGCAAGGCTGCTTTGGCTGGGTCATGTAGCCCGCATGCCCAGCCACCGCATGCCCAGCCACCGCATGCCTAAAAAGCTTTTGTTCGGCCGGATCGAGGGGGCTAAACGGGCGCGGCACGGGCTAGAGAAGAGATGGAGTGACGTGGTACAGGAGGACGTGGAGCTGAGCGGACTTGCCGATGACCGGTACCGGCGGTGTCAAGATCGGCCTTCTGTGGAGGAGGCTCGTGAAGGACGCTGCCACTGGGCAGTTGGAGGCAGTCGCCCTCCAACAACAACAACGGAGGGCGGAGGAGCGACGCTCACAACAACGAGCGGAGCGCCGGGCGGCTGAAGCACAGCGGGGTTGGCACAGTTGGGGGCACAGGTGGTGCATCAGCCAGTCATCTCAGTCATCTCAGTCATCTCAGTCAGTCGACCCGTGGCACCTGGGTCTGCCCCGTGACCTCCTGCCAGCGGGCGTTCGACACTTCACGTGGCCTCAGGGTGCACGTGGCCTGGCACAAGTGCCACCGAGTGGCGAATGGCGGCTATTGTTGTGCGAGTGTCTGTGCGCGTGATGAACTTTGCGGGAGAGAATTCAATCATCTCATGCAGCTGGTGGTGACGACGATGACGATGTTGTTGTTGTTGGCGATGACGATGATGGTGATGATGATGATGGTTCTGATGGTGATGATGCGCGTCTCACTCAGGGCTGCGCCCCTCCTCCATCCTCCTCCTCCTCTCTTCCTCCTCCTCCGCTTGCCGTCGGCCCCTCATGGCGTTGCATCGCGAGGCCAGCACCCACTGCTCCCATCGCTTCTCCTACATCACCACCATCAACAACACCATCACCACCATTAACATCACCATCATCACCATCAACACCATCATCACCATCAACACCATCGTCACCATCATCACCATCAACACCACCACCATCATCACCATCAACACCATCACCATCATCATCACCATCAACACCATCACCATCATCACCATCATCATCACCATCAACACCATCATCATCATCACCATCATCACCATCAACACCATCAACACCACCATCGTCACCATCGTCAATGTCAATAGGGATATGGTGATGGTGGTGATGGCGTTACATCGCGAGGCCAGCACCCACTGCTCCCATCGCTTCTCCTACATCACCACCATCATCACCATCATCACCACCACCACCACCATCATCACCATCAACACCACCATCGTCACCATCGTCACCATCGTCAATGTCAATAGGGATATGGTGATGGTGGTGATGGCGTTACATCGCGAGGCCAGCACCCACTGCTCCCATCGCTTCTCCTACATCACCACCATCAACACCACCATCACCACCATTAACATCACCATCATCACCATCATCACCATCAACACCATCGTCACCATCAACACCATCAACACCATCGTCACCATCATCACCATCAACACCATCGTCACCATCATCACCATCAACACCATCGTCACCATCATCACCATCAACACCACCACCACCATCATCATCACCATCAACACCATCATCACCATCATCACCATCATCACCACCATCATCACCATCATCATCACCATCAACACCATCACCATCAACACCATCACCACCATCACCATCATCACCATCAACACCATCAACACCATCAACACCACCATCGTCACCATCGTCAATGTCAATAGGGATATGGTGATGGTGGTGATGGCGTTACATCGCGAGGCCAGCACCCACTGCTCCCATCGCTTCTCCTACATCACCACCATCAACACCACCATTAACATCACCATCATCAACACCATCATCAACACCATCATCAACACCATCAACACCATCATCAACACCACCATCACCATCATCATCACCATCAACACCATCACGACCATCACCAACATCATCACCATCATCGTTATCACTAACATCATCATTGATATCAATACCATAAGTAACTTCACAATAAAATTCTCACGGCGTTTTGTGAGAATTTTATTGTTTTATTTTATCAATTTATTATTTTATTCTCATTCTACGTGGTGGTGGCTTTACCGAAAGAACCAAAGAAGATGAATCCTTGCAGTCACGAAAGCTTTAAATCGAAACTTCAACATTGTCATCATCATCAGCATCCAGATCAACAGTACAGGACTAATACGGTAACCATTAGTATGATGGTGATGATGATGGTGGCGATGACATCACCACCACCACCATCATCATTATCCAACTCACCACGTTGTCAGCAAGTTCAGAATCGTCACTTTCACCATCATCATCTTCACCATCTTCATCATGGTCATCATCATCGTCATCATCATCGTCATCACCATCTTCGCCATCTTCACCATCACCGTCGTGGTGATGGTCTGGGTTCATGACGTCATCACCGCCATCACTGCCATCGCCGCCACCATCACCGACATTACCATCGCCGACATCGTTACCAATATCACCGGTGATGTCAAGCGATCTGTATACCAAAGTAGGTACTGAACACACATCAACATCATCATCAGCAACATCATCATCAGCGTTATTGCCACCATCAACATCATCATCAGATCAACACCACCATCATCCTCATCATCAGATCAACACCACCATCATCATCAGCGTTATTGCCACCATTAACATCATCATCAGATCAACACCACCATCATCATCATCAGATCAACACCACCATCATCATCAGCGTTATTGCCATCATCAACATCATCATCATCATCAGATCAACACCACCACCATCATCAACACCACCACCAATACCAACACCCGCCATTCGCCACCAAGTGACGGTGACGTCACCACGGCACCTGTGCCAGGCTAGGTGCACTTTGAGACTATCACGTGAAGTGTCGAAGGCTCTCTAGCAGGAGGTCACGGGACAGACCCAGCAGGTGCCATGGGTTGTGCTGCTGTGCCAGGCTAGGTGCATGAGGAGGAGGTCACGTGACAGACCCTGCAGGTGCCATGGGTTGTGCTGCTGTGCCAGGCTAGGTGCATGAGGAGGAGGAGGTCACGGGACAGACCCTGCAGGTGACATGGGTTGTGCTGCTGTGCCAGGCTAGGTGCATGAGGTCACGTGACAGACCCTGCATGTGCCATGGGTTGCACTGCTGTGCCAGGCTAGGTGCATGAGGAGGTCACGGGACAGACCCAGCAGGTGCCATGGGTTGACTGCTGTGCCAGGCTAGGTGCATGAGGAGGTCACGGGACAGACCCTGCAGGTGCCATGGGTTGTGCTGCTGTGCCAGGCTAGGTGCATGAGGAGGTGGTCATGTGACAGACCCTGCAGGTGACATGGGTTGAACTGCTGTGCCAGGCTAGGTGCAGATGCACCACCTGTGCCCCCTACTGTGCCAACCTGCTGTGCTTTAGCCACCCGGCGCTCCGCTCGTTGTTGTGAGCGTCGCTCCTCCGCCCTCCGTTGTTGTTGGAGGGCGACTGCCTCCAACTGCCCAGTAGCGTCCTTCACGAGCCTCCTCCACAGAGGCCGATCTTGACACCGCTGGTACCGGTCATCAGCAAGTCCCCACTAAAACACTCGCACGCCCCACTAAAACACTCGCACGCCCCCACTAAAACACTCGCACGTCCCACTAAAACACTCGCACGCCCCCACTAAAACACTCGCACGCCCCCACTAAAACACTCGCACGCCCCCACTAAAACACTCGCACGCCCCCTACTAAAACACTCGCACGCCCCCACTAAAACACTCGCACGCCCCCACTAAAACACTCGCACTCCCCACTAAAACACTCGCACGCCCCCACTAAAACACTCGCACTCCCCACTAAAACACTCGCACGTGCTCCACTAAAACACTCGCACGCCCCCACTAAAACACTCGCACACCCCCACTAAAACACTCGCACGTGCCCCACTAAAACACTCGCACGTCCCCCACTAAAACACTCGCACGCCCCCACTAAAACACTCGCACGCCCCCACTAAAACACTCGCACGCCCCCACTAAAACACTCGCACGCGCCCCACTAAAACACTCGCACGCCCCACTAAAACACTCGCACGTCCCACTAAACACTCGCACGTCCCCACTAAAACACTCGCACGCCCCCCACTAAAACACTCGCACGCCCCCACTAAAACACTCGCACGCCCCCACTAAAACACTCGCACGCGCCCCACTAAAACACTCGCACGCCCCACTAAAACACTCGCACGTCCCACTAAACACTCGCACGTCCCCACTAAAACACTCGCACGCCCCCCACTAAAACACTCGCACGCCCCCACTAAAACACTCGCACGCCCCCACTAAAACACTCGCACGCCCCCACTAAAACACTCGCACGCCCCCACTAAAACAATCTCACGCCCCCACTAAAACACTCGCACGCCCCCACTAAAACACTCGCACGCCCCACTAAAACACTCGCACGCCCCCACTAAAACACTCGCACGTCCCACTAAAACACTCGCACGTCCCCCACTAAAATACTCGCACGTCCCACTAAAACACTCGCACGCCCCCACTAAACACTCGCACGTCCCACTAAACACTCCCCACTAAAACACTCGCACGTCCCCACTAAACACTCGCACGCCCCCACTAAAACACTCGCACGTCCCACTAAAACACTCGCACGTCCCCCACTAAAACACTCGCACGTCCCACTAAAACACTCGCACGCCCCCACTAAACACTCGCACGTCCCACTAAACACTCCCCACTAAAACACTCGCACGTCCCCACTAAACACTCGCACGCCCCCACTAAAACACTCGCACGCCCCCACTAAACACTCGCACGTCCCACTAAAACACTCGCACGTGCCCCACTAAAACACTCGCACGCCCCCACTAAAACACTCGCACGTCCCACTAAAACACTCGCACGTGCCCCACTAAACACTCGCACGCCCCCACTAAAACACTCGCACGTCCCACTAAACACTCGCACGTCCCACTAAAACACTCGCACGCCCCCACTAAACACTCGCACGTCCCACTAAAACACTCGCACGTCCCACTAAAACACTCGCACGTCCCACTAAAACACTCGCACGTGCCCCACTAAAACACTCGCCAGCGCCCCCACTAAAACACTCGCACGCCCCACTAAAACACTCGCACGTCCCCACTAAAACACTCGCACGCCCCCACTAAACACTCGCACGCCCCCCACTAAAACACTCGCACGTCCCCACTAAAACACTCGCACGCCCCACTAAAACACTCGCACGCCCCCACTAAACACTCGCACGTCCCACTAAAACACTCGCACGTCCCACTAAAACACTCGCACGTCCCACTAAAACACTCGCACGTGCCCCACTAAAACACTCGCACGTCCCACTAAAACACTCGCACGTCCCACTAAAACACTCGCACGCCCCCACTAAAACACTCGCACGTCCCCACTAAAACACTCGCACGTCCCCACTAAAACACTCGCACGCCCCCACTAAAACACTCGCACGTGCCCCACTAAAACACTCGCACGCCCCCCACTAAAACACTCGCACGCCCCCACTAAAACACTCGCACGCCCCCACTAAAACACTCGCACGCCCCACTAAAACACTCGCACGCCCCCACTAAAACACTCGCACGCCCCCACTAAACACTCGCACGCCCCCACTAAAACACTCGCACGTCCCCACTAAAACACTCGCACGTCCCCACTAAAACACTCGCACGCCCCCACTAAAACACTCGCACGTGCCCACTAAAACACTCGCACGCCCCCACTAAAACACTCGCACGCCCCCACTAAAACACTCGCTCGTCCCACTAAAACACTCGCACGCCCCCACTAAAACACTCACGCCCCCACTAAGCACTCGCACGTCCCCACTAAAACACTCGCACGTGCTCCCACTAAAACACTCGCACGCCCTCACTAAACACTCGCACGCCCCACTAAAACACTCGCACGTGCCCCACTAAAACACTCGCACGCCCCCACTAAAACACTCGCACGCCCCCCACTAAACACTCGCACGCCCCCACTAAACACTCGCACGCCCCCCACTAAAACACTCGCACGCCCCCCACTAAAACACTCGCACGCCCCCCACTAAAACACTCGCACGCCCCCCACTAAAACACTCGCACGCCCCCCACTAAAACACTCGCACGCCCCCCACTAAAACACTCGCACGCCCCCCACTAAAACACTCGCACGCCCCCCACTAAAACACTCGCACGCCCCCCACTAAAACACTCGCACGCCCCCCACTAAACACTCGCACGTCCCACTAAACACTCGCACGCCCCCACTAAAACACTCCCCACTAAAACACTCGCACGCCCCCCACTAAACACTCCCCACTAAACACTCGCACGCCCCCCACTAAAACACTCGCACGCCCCACTAAAACACTCGCACGCCCCCACTAAAACACTCGGGACGTCCCACTAAAACACTCGCACGCCCCCAACTAAAACACTCGCACGCCCCCACTAAAACACTCGCACGTCCCCACTCAAACACTCGCACGGCCCCCACTAAAACACTCGCACGTCCCCACTAAAACACTCGCACGTCCCACTAAACACTCCCCACTAAACACTCGCACGTCCCCCACTAAACACTCGCACGCCCCACTAAAACACTCGCACGTCCCACTAAAACACTCCCCACTAAACACTCGCACACCCCCACTAAACACTCGCACGCTCCCACTAAAACACTCGCACGTCCCCCACTAAAACACTCGCACGCCCCCACTAAAACACTCGCACTTGCCCCACTAAACACTCGCACGCCCCACTAAAACACTCGCACGTGCCCCCACTAAAACACTCGCACGCGCCCTCCGTAGCGGTTCTCGAGGAGGGTACACCCGGTACGATGGGCTGTCACCCGAGGACCCCACTAGCGGCGGACGTTCCACGGTTTCCCCGGGCCAGGAAATTGGCCGAGCCCCCCCCCCCCCCCCCCTCCCCGAGACCGGATAACGTGGCGGTCCCCCCACTTTACAGGACCGCCCGCGATGACGGGCACACAGCAACGGGGGGACGGTAACCCTCAAAGCGAGCACCCCGCGGCAGTCTAAGCAGTCCCGGGTGGGAGGAGGAGGGAAGAGTCCCCCGGGCACATGGGCAGGATCCGAGAGAGAGAGAGTGAGTGTGTGAGTGTGTGCCCGGGGGGGATTGTCGGCGAGTCAGCGGCGAGGAGAACCGCAGGTTACAGAGACGTCGCGCGACCCCGGGGATTATCAACGGGCTTTGGGTCAAGAGTTCTTCCGGAGTGGCTGGAGAGAGAGCACCAGCCGCCCTCGGCGTCCGTGGGGCGCCTGCAGGGTGCAGCCGATAAACGAATGCACGGGGAGGGGGGGCCGAAGTCTCCGAGGCGGCCATCTTCCCCGACATCACCCCCCCACCTTCACCCACCCACCATCGTGCAGCTGGGAAGGTGAGTAAGTAAGTAAGGAGGAAGGAATTGGGGGGACCAATTCAGCCCAGCTCGCTGGTGACAGGAGGTTAGGCGCCGACGGGAAGGGCGCTGGGCCGGAGGGGGGCCATGAACGTGGGGGGGGGCTCCGCTATTCGCTCCGGGAATAAACCCTTAGCGCAGATTGACGTTGTGACGAGCGTGTGTGTGTGACGTGTGACGCGTGTGTGTGTGTGACGTGTGTGTGTGTGACGCGTGTGTGTGTGACGCGTGTGTGTGTGACGTGCGTGTGTGTGTGTGAGTGACGTGTGTGACGTGTGTGTGTGACGCGTGTGTGTGTGACGCGTGTGTGTGACGTGTGTGTGACGTGTGTGTGACGCGTGTGTGTGTGACGCGTGTGTGTGACGTGTGTGTGTGTGACGTGCGTGTGTGACGCGTGTGTGTGTGACGCGTGTGTGTGTGTGTGACGCGTGTGTGTGTGACGCGTGTGTGTGTGACGTGTGTGTGTGACGTGTGTGTGTGACGTGTGTGTGACGCGTGTGTGTGACGTGTGTGTGACGTGTGTATGTGTGACGCGTGTGTGTGACGTGTGTGTGACGTGTGTGTGTGTGACGTGTGTGTGTGTGACGCGTGTGTGTGTGACGCGTGTGTGTGAGAAGCGTGTGTGTGTGACGCGTGTGTGTGACGTGTGTGTGTGACGTGTGTGTGTGACGTGTGTGTGTGTGACGCGTGTGTGTGTGACGTGTGTGTGACGCGTGTGTGTGACGCGTGTGTGACGTGTGTGTGACGCGTGTGTGTGTGACGTGTGTGTGACGTGTGTGTGTGACGCATGTGTGTGTGACGTGTGTGTGTGTGACGCGTGTGTGTGACGTGTGTGTGACGTGTGTGTGTGACGTGTGTGTGTGTGACGCGTGTGTGTGTGACGCGCGTGTGTGTGACGTGTGTGTGTGACGTGTGTGTGTGACGCGTGTGTGTGTGACGTGTGTGTGTGTGACGCGCGTGTGTGTGACGCGCGTGTGTGACGTGTGTGTGTGACGCGTGTGTGTGTGACGCGCGTGTGTGTGACGTGTGTGTGTGTGACGCGCGTGTGTGTGATGCGTGTGTGTGACGCGTGTGTGTGACGTGTGTGTGTGTGACGCGTGTGTGTGTGTGACGTGTGTGTGACGTGTGTGTGTGTGTGTGTGACGTGTGACGTGTGTGTGTGTGACGCGTGTGTGTGTGTGTGTGAGACGTGTGTGTGAAGAGCGGTGGGACAGCGATTGGCGCATGACGGTGTGCGAGTGACTTTAATCGGCGTACGCGCGCACACAAATAAATAATTAGAGAGACGCTTGAGCGTAGCGCGGAGGTTAATTGATTGATTGATCGATCGATCGACTGTGAGCACCGTCGGCTTGTTGACAACGACGGCTGAGAGGAAATCATTGATTAACTCCGGGAAAGCCGGCGAGCGGGCGAGTCGGACAATGTGACGTGATCCGCGCGGGTTAGGACGCGCCAGTGGGTGGGTGGGGGGGAAGGGCGACGGGCGTAATTAACCCCGAGGCGGTGTCTGCCAGCCTAGCTCTATGCCCCCACCTAGTGGGGGGTGGGGAGGGGGAGATCAGCCCCCACCTAATGGGGAGTGGGGAGATCAGCCCCCACCTAATGGGGAGTGGGGAGGAGATCAGCCCCCACCTAATGGGGAGTGGGGAGGAGATCAGCCCCCACCTAGTGGGGAGGGGGAGATCAGCCCCCACCTAATGGGGAGTGGGGAGGGGGAGATCAGCCCCCACCTAATGGGGAGGGGGAGATCAGCCCCCACCTAATGGGGAGTGGGGAGGGGGAGATCAGCCCCCACCTAATAGGGAGGGGGGAGGGGGAGATCAGCCCCCACCTAATGGGGAGTGGGGAGTGTGAGATCAGCCCCCACCTAGTGGGGAGGGGGGAGGGGGAGATCAGCCCCCACTCAATGGGGAGTGGGGAGGGGGAGATCAGCCCCCACCTAATGGGGAGTGGGGAGGGGGAGATCAGCCCCCACCTAATGGGGAGTGGGGGCATTAGCCCTCACATCCTTCACGAGCCTCCTCCACAGAGGCCGATCTTGACACCGCTGGTACCAGTCATCGGCAAGTCCACTCAGCTCCACGTCCTCCTGTACCACGTCACTCCATCTCTTCTCTAGCCCGTGCCGCGCCCGTTTAGCCCCCTCGATCCGGCCGAACAAAAGCTGTTTGGGCATGATGCGGTGGCTGGGCATGCGGGCTGCATGACCCAGCCAACGCAGCCTTGCCTGCCACCACCACCACCACCACTATCATCACTATCACCACCAAAGACAAAGATCCCCCTATATAGCCTTAACAGACTGTAGGGGCAAGTGCTGTTAGCGAGCACCTATGAGGGCTACCGGCACTGTGGCACACGAGGGGGTGGGTGGCCAGCACCACCACGCCCGGCCGCCTTTGTCTCTCCCCAGCGCTAGCAACGTTTACTGCACCACCGCTACACCAGCTGCTCATGCGAGGCCGAGCCGACCTAGGGGAGGCCCGGGACCGGTTCAGATAATCGTCACCGTTGTTGGCGGCCTTGAGCGGGAATCGAACCCGGGTCGCCGGGTTCGTAGCGCAGCGCTCCCATCACCACCATCATCGCCGCCGCCGCCGCCATCATCATCATCATCACCACCACTACACCATCACTCACCTCCAGGTATGGCTCTGTAGCTCTGCATCTGTAAGAGACACGGACGCACCAACACCACCAACACCACCACCACCACATTTATTTCGACTGCAGGAGAGGGGAGCGTTACACGGCCAAACGTTTTCCCGAAACAAAAAGACGATCCAAGTGCAACATAGACGGATACACACGCAGATAGACACACACAGATCACCTCAGATACATCGAGATAGACACACACAGATAGACACACACAGATAGACACTCACACAGATAGACACACACAGATAGACATACACAGATAGACACACATACACAGATAAACACACACACACAGATAGACACACACAGACACGTGTGAGTGGAGTATAAAACCAATCAAAGGGTCTGACAACTTCCTCCGTTATCTGAGGCTCTACAATCACCTCAGATACAGCGAGATAGACACACACAGATAGACACACACATATAGACACACACGCAGATAGACACACACAGATAGACACTCACACAGATAGACACACACACAGATAGACACACACACATAGACACACACGCAGATAGACACACACATATCGACACTCACACAGATAGACACACGCACAGACAGACACACGCAGAAACACACACGCAGACAGACACACGCAGACAGACACACACACAGATACACACACACACAGATAGACACACACACAGATAAGACACACGCGCATACAGACACACGCGCAGATAGACACACACACAAGATAGACACACACACAAGATAGACACACAGATAGACACACACACAGACACACTCACAGACACACACATATATAGACACACAGACACGTACACACACACACACAAAAGATCCCCCATATAGCCTGCACAGACTGTAGGGGCAAGTGCTGTTAGCGAGCGCCTATGAAGGCCGGAACGGTACACGAGGGGGTGGGTGGCCAGCACCACGCCCGACCGCCTTTGTCTCCCTAGTGGCAATGTTTACACACCGCACCAGGTACTCATTTGAGGCTGAGTCGACCTAGGGGAGGCCCGGGACCGGTTCAGATAATCGTCACTGGTGTTGGCCGTGAGCGGGAATCGAACCCGGGTCGCCGGGTTCATAGCGCAGCGTAGCGCTAACCGCTACACCACCGCTCCCCACACAGATAGACAGACATACACAGATAGACACACACACAGATAGACACACACAGACACGTGTGAGTGGAGTATAAAACCACTCACAGGGTCTGACTACTTCCTCCGTTATCTGAGGCTCTACAATCACCTCAGATACAGCGAGATAGACACACACAGATAGACACATACACAGATACACACACAGATAGACACATACACAGATACACACACAGATAGACACACAGATAGACACACAGATAGACACACACAGATAGACACGTAGATACAGACACAGATAGACACAGATAGACACACAGATAGACACACATACACAGATAGACACACACGCAGATACACACGCAGATACACACACAGATAGACACACACACACAGATAGACACACACAGATAGACACACACACAGATAGACACACAGATAGACACACACACAGATTGACACACACAAGATAGACACACAGATACACACACAGACAGACACACACAGATAGACACACACAGATAGACACACACATACAGATAGACACACACACAGACACACACAGATAGACACACAGATACACACACACACAGACAGATAGACACACACACAGATAGACACACACAGATAGACACACACAGACACGTGTGAGTGGAGTATAAAACCACTCACAGGGTCTGACAACTTCCTCCGTTATCTGAGGCTCTACAATCACCTCAGATACAGCGATATAGACGCACACAGATAGACACACACAGATAGACACACATACACAGATAGACACACACACACAGAGACACACACAGACACACACACAGACACACACAGACACACACAGAGACACACACAGATACACACATACACACACAGATAGACACATACACACACAGATAGACACATACACACAGATAGACACATACACACACAGATAGACACATACACACAGATAGACACATACACACACAGATAGACACACACACAGAAAGACACACACACAGATAGACACACACACAGATAGACACACACAGATAGACACACACAGATAGACACACACAGATACACACAGATAGACACACAGATAGACACGCACACAGATAGACACACAGACACACACGATAGACACACACAGATAGACACACACACAGATAGACACAGACACACACACAGATAGACACAGACACACACAGACACACACACAGATAGACACACAGATAGACACACACAGACACGTGTGAGTGGAGTATAAAACCACTCACAGGGTCTGACTACTTCCTCCGTTATCTGAGGCTCTACAATCACCTCAGATACAGCGAGATAGACACACACACAGATAGACACACACAGAGACACACACACAGAGACACACACACAGATATACACACGCAGATAGACACTCACACACACAGATAGATATATACACACAGATATATGCACACAGATATATATATACACACACACAGGTGTATATATACACACACAGATAGACACACAGAGACACGTGTGAGTGGAGCATAAAGCCACTCACATGGATGATTAGACGCGCACGAGAGACACGAATAAAGTTAAGTCGATTTGAAAATAAACTTTAAAAGTTGTTTTTAAAAAATTGTTATTACAAAGTCGTTATTTCGCGAACTTTTTTCTGCAAACCGGACACACTCACGCGCGATCGTCCCTTGAGGATGACCATCGTTGTTATCCACGCTCACGCTGAGAAATTGTTAAATGTTGTTAAATCTAACGTGACATTTGCTCAATCCGACATTTAAATTGTACCGCCTCAAGATGGCGGGGCAGTAGTTGGTTGGCGGTGAGGGGAGGGGAAAGCGCGGGAAAAAAAGCGCGGGAAAAAATTGCCATGGCAACTGCTCGGTGGGGGCGGGAAGAGGCAACGGAGCTCGCTCGATCCCCATTGGTCGGAGACGTTCGAGCCAATGGGATGTGCTGCTGACCCCCCCCCCCCACCGCTGTTGCCATGCGGAACCGACCAATCAGAATCGGAGCGCGGGATGAGTTAAATCTGACAAGCTGTGAAGCTCTTCGCCACAGATGCCCCCAGTTACAGAATCACAATCAGAATATTTATTTAGACCGCGGGAGGAGTTAAATCTGAGAAGCTGTGAAGCTCTTTGACACAGATGGTTTAACATTGGGGCTCACCCCTTACCAATATGGCCTCTGCAAGCTAATTAACATTGGGACTCACCCCTTACCAAGATGGCCTCTCCAAGCTAATTAACCCTGGGACTCACCCTTACGAAGATGGCCTCCCCAAGCTAATTAACCCTGGGACTCACGCCTTACCAAGATTGCCCACGCGAAGCATATCAATTAACGTTGGGACTCACCCCTTACCAAGATGGCCTTTCCGAACGGATTAGCGCTGGGACTCACCCCTTACCAAGATGGCCTTTTCGAGCTAATTAGCGTTGGGACTCACCCCTTACCAAGATGGCCTTTCCGAGCTAATTAACATTAGGACTCGCCCTTTACCAAGATGGCCTTTCCCAGCTAATTAACATTGGGACTCACCCCTTACCAAGATGGCCTTTCCGAACTAATTAACACTGGGACTCACCCCTTACCAAGATGCCTTTCCGAGCTAATTAACGTTGGGACTCACCCCTTACCAAGATGGCCTTTCCCAGCTAATTAACATTGGGACTCGCCCCTTACCAAAATGGCCTTTCCGAGCTAATTGACGTTGGGACTCACCCCTTACCAAGATGGCATTTCCGAGCTAATTAACATTGGGACTCACCCCTTACCAAGATGGCCTTTCCGAGCTAATTGACGTTGGGACTCACCCCTTACCAAGATGGCCTTTCCGAGCTAATTAACGTTGGGACTCACCCCTTACCAAGATGGCCTTTCCCAGCTAATTAACATTGGGACTCGCCCCTTACCAAGATGGCCTTTCCCAGCTAATTAACATTGGGACTCACCCCTTACCAAGATGGCCTTTCCGAGCTAATTAACGTTGGGACTCACCCCTTACCAAGATGGCCTTTACAAGCTAATTAACGTTGGGACTCACCCCTTACCAAGATGGCCTTTCCGAGCTAATTAACGTTGGGACTCACCCCTTGCCAAGATGGCCTTTTCGAGCTAATTAACATTGGGACTCACCCCTTACCAAAATGGACTTTCCGAGCTAATTAACGTTGGGAATCAACCCTTACCAAGATGGTCTTTCCGAGCTAATTAACATTGGGACTCACCCCTTACCAAAATGGCCTTTCCGAGCTAATTAACGTTGGGACTCACCCCTTACCAAGATGGCCTTTCCGAACTAATTAACACTGGGACTCACCCCTTACCAAGATGGCCTTTCTAAGCTAATTAACATTGGGAGTCGCCCCTTACCAAGATGGCCTTTCCGAGCTAATTAACATTGGGACTCGCCCCTTACCAAAATGGCCTTTCCGAGCTAATTAACGTTGGGACTCACCCCTTACCAAGATGGCCTTTCCGAGCGAATTAACATTGGGACTCACCCCTTACCAAGATCGCCTTTCCGAGCTAATTAACATTGGGACTCACCCCTTACCAAGGTGGCCTTTCCGAGCTAATTAACATTGGGACTCACGCCTTACCAAGATGGCCTTTCCGAGCTAATTAACGTTGGGACTCACCCCTTACCAAGATGGCCTTTCCGAGCGAATTAACATTGGGACTCACCCCTTACCAAGATGGCCTTTCCGAGCTAATTAACATTGGGACTCACCCCTTACCAAGATGGCATTTCCGAGCTAATTAACATTGGGACTCACCCCTTACCAAGATGGCCTTTCCGAGCTCTTTAACGTTGGGACTCACCCCTTACCAAGATGGCCTCTCCAAGCTAATCAACCCTGGGACTCACCCCTTACCAAGATGGCCTTTCCGAGCGAATCAACATTGGGACTCGCCCCTTACCAAGATGACCTCTTCAAGCAAATTTACATTCTCTTTGACTCGCTCGGTAAAGTCCCGTAGGTTGAAAAAAGTAAACGCGTTCTCCTGCGGAGGGAGGAGCTGGTAGGAACGTTGGGTTGCTCGGTCAATGGCCCGGGTCAACAACAACAACAACATCGGTGGCACCACCACGTGGTGGTGTGTTCAGCAACAATATTCCCGACTGTGAGGGCCTGGCACAATCCTGGCGTGAGTAGGTGAAACGTTGAGTTTTATAAGGGCACCACGGGGTGAGCAGCACCTCCCCCCCACCCAAGCCCCTCCCCACCCAGCCCCACCCCTCTCACCCCCACCCAGCCCCACCCTCCCCACCCAAGCCCCTCCCCACCCAGCCCCTCCCCACCCAGCCCCTCCCCACCCAGCCCCTCCCCACCCAGCCCCTCCCTACCCAGCCCCACCCCTCTCAACCCCACCCAGCCCCTCCCCACCCCCTCCCCACCCAGCCCCTCCCCACCCCCTCCCCACCCAGCCCCTCCCCACCCCCTCCCCACCCAGCCCCACCCCTCCCACCCCCCACCCAAGCCCCTCCCCACCCAACCCCTCCCCACCCAGCCCCTCCCTCCCCACCTAGCATCTCCCTACCCAGCCCCGCCCCTCCCTCCCCACCTAGCCCCTCCCCACCCAGCCCCACCCCTCCCACCCCCCACCCAAGCCCCTCCCCACCCAGCCTCTCCCCACCCTCCCCCTCTCCACCCAGCCCCTCCCATCTCTTTGGATGCACGACGGACGGACGGACACAACAATAATCCCCTGTGGGCTACTGCTGGTGGTGTAGTAACCAGGAGGTTCCCTAGCAAGTATAACTATTAAATCACGACGTTTCGGTGGGCAACACAAGCCACCGTCTTCAGGTGCAACAACAAAGCAGGCGGGCTGCCGAGGCAAATCACGTAGGTGAAAATAATAATTATTAAAAAATAAAATAAAATAAAAAAAATTTACTCACGACCTTTCGGGGTGCTTTTGCGTTGGGCCCGAAACGTCGTGAGGTTCTTATTTATTTCTTTACTTTTTAAAAAAATGTATTTAAAGTTTTCGTGACTGCAGGGATTCATATTCTTGGTTCGTTCAGGTAAAGTCACCACGTAGAAGGGAAACAATGAAATTAAAAATATATAAAACGATAAAATTATTGTTAAAACAATAAAATTATTATTCTTGGTTCTGTGGTTAAAGTCACCACGTAGAAGGGAAACAATAAAATAATAAAAAATATAAAACAATCATATTATTGTAAAACAATGAAATTATTCTTGGTTCTGTGGTTAAAGTCACCACGTAGAAGGGAAACAATAAATAATTAAAATATAAAAAATAAAATTATTGTAAAACAATAAAATTATTATTCTTGGTTCTGTGGTTAAAGTCACCACGTAGAAGGGAAACAATAAAATAATAAAAATATAAAACAATAAAATTATTGTAAAACAATTAAATTATTATTCTTGGTTCTGTGGTTAAAGTCACCACGTAGAAGGGAAACAATAAAATAATTTAAATATAAAACAATAAAATTTTTGTAAAACAATGAAATTATTCTTGGTTCTGTGGTTAAAGTCACCACGTAGAAGGGAAACAATAAAATAATTAAAATATAAAACAATAAAATTATTGTAAAACAATGAAATTATTATTCTTGGTTCTGTGGTTAAAGTCACCACGTAGAAGGGAAACAATAAAATAATAAAAATATAAAACAATAAAATTATTGTAAAACAATGAAATTATTATTCTTGGTTCTGTGGTTAAAGTCACCACGTAGAAGGGAAACAATAAAATAATTAAAATATAAAACAATAAAAATTTTGTAAAACAATGAAATTATTCTTGGTTCTGTGGTTAAAGTCACCACGTAGAAGGGAAACAATAAAATAATTAAAATATAAAACAATAAAATTATTGTAAAACAATAAAATTATTATTCTTCGTTCTGTGGTTAAAGTGACCACGTAGAAGGGAAACAATAAAATAATAAAAATATAAACAATAAAATTATTGTAAAACAATAAAATTATTATTCTTGGTTCTTTCGGTAAAGTCACCACCACGTAGAAGGGAAACAATAAAATAATAAAAATATAAAACAATAAAATTATTGTAAAACAATGAAATTATTATTCTTGGTTCTGTGGTTAAAGTCACCACGTAGAAGGGAAACAATAAAATAATAAAAATATAAAACAAAAAAAATATTGTAAACCAATGAAATTATTATTCTTGGTTCTGTGGTTAAAGTCACCACGTAGAAGGGAAACAATAAAATAATAAAAATATAACACAATAAAATTATTGTAAAACAATAAAACTATTATTCTTGGTTCTTTCAGGTAAAGTCACCACGTAGAAGGGAAACAATAAAATTAAAAAAATATAAAACGATCAAATTATTGCTAAAACAATAAAATTATTATACTTGGTTCTGTGGTTAAAGTCACCACGTAGAAGGGAAACAATAAAATAATAAAAATATAAAACAATAAAATTATTGTAAAACAATAAAATTATTATTCTTGGTTCTGTGGTTAAAGTCACCACCACGTAGAAGGGAAACAATAAAATAATAAAAATATAAAACAATAAAATTCTCACGACGTTTCGACTGCAACACAAGCAATCATCATCAGGTGTGAAACCCACAGCAAGAAAATTTGAAAAAAGTGGCGTTTTTATTTTAACGTTAGCACCACGGAGAGCGATTTGACAGTTTGTTCAGATGGACGAGTCCATCTATGTTCGGAAAAGAGGAGGGGGGAGACGAAAATAATGGATGCTGTCTGAAAGCCACCTTAAGCGTGAACAATCAATTAAGACCCGAAATGGTTTATCACATTCTTCCAATGATTAGCAATCAATGATTAGCAATCATTGGAAGGAATTGATAAACCATTTCGGGTCTTAATTGATTGTTCACGCTTACGGTGGCTTTCAGACCACATCCATTATTTTCGTGTCCCCCCTCCTCACATAGATGGACTCGTCCATCTGAACAAAATGACAAATCGCTCTCCGTAGTGCTAACGTTAAAATAAAAAAACGCCACTTTTTTCAAATTTTCTTGCTGTGGTTTTCACACCTGATGATGATTGCTTGTATTGCAGTCGAAACGTCGTGAGAATTGTATTGTTTTATATTTTTATTATTTTATTGTTTCCCTTCTACGTGGTGGTGACTTTAACCACAGAAGCAAGAATAATAATTTCATTGTTTTACAATAATTTTATTGTTTTGCATTTGTATTACTTTATTGTTTCCCTTCAACGCGGAGGTGACTTCACCGAAAGAACCAAAGAATTTGAATTCCTGCAGTCACGAAAGCTTAAAATCAAGACGAATTTACATTGCCATTCACCCCTTATCAAGATGGCCTCTCCCAGCTAATTATTATTGAGACTCACCCCTTACCAAGATGGCCACGCGAAGGGTATCGATTAACATTGGGACTCACTCCTTACCAAGATGGCCACGCGAAGCGTATCAATGAGCATTGGGACTTACCCCTTGCCAAGATGGCCACGCGAAGCGTATCAATTAACATTGGACCTCGCCCCTTACCAAGATGGCCTTTCCAAGCCAAGTAACAGTGAGACTCACCCCTTACAAAGATGGCTACGCGAAGGGTATCGATTAACATTGGGACTCACCCCTTACCAAGATGGCCACACGAAGCGTATCAATCAACATCGGGCCTCGCCCCTTACCAAGATGGCCTTTCCAAGCCAAGTAACATTGGGACTCACCCCTTATGAAGATGGCTACGCGAAGCGTATCAATTAACATTGGAACTTAACCAAGATGGCCTCTGCAAGCTGCTTAACATTGGGACTTACCTCTTACGAAGATGGCCACGCGAAGTGTATCAATTAACATTGGGACTCATCCCTTACCAAGATGGCCTCTCCAAGCTACTTATCATTGGGACTTCCCTTACCAAGATGGCCACACGAAGCGTATCAACATTGGGACTCACCCTTACCAAGATGGCCTCTCCAAGCTACTTCACATTGGGACTTGCCCCTTACCAAGATGGCCTCTCCAAGCTGATTAACATTGGGCCTCACCCCTTACGAAGATGGCCACGCGAAGCGTATAAATTAACATTGGGACTCACTCCTTACCAATATGAATCGTGACGTCATACAGCCAACAGCGGCACCTCCCCTATTTCCTAAAATTACGTCATGGCTGTCCACACATTGAGGACACCGCTCCCTTTCCAAGTCGGGCTTAATGACGTCACGACTCCCCGAGCATTGACACCTCCCCTACTAAACATGACGTCATGATCACTGTAAATAAACATCGACTCCTCCTCTACTGAAGATAACGTATTAATGATGTCATACAATTACCATCGACACCCCCGGCTCGAGTGTTAATGACATCATACAACGAACATCGACACCTACCCAGAGCGACTAAATGACGTCATACAGTGAACATTGACACCTACCCAGAGCGACTAAATGACGTCATACACCTCGAGTCCTCTTCCGTAACTTGGCAGCGGTAGCTCTGCTTCGATCGTTCCTCTTTGATCGTTCCTCTTTCATTCTTAGTGGGCTGACGGGGGAACGAAAGGGGAAGGAGGGAGGGGAAGGAGGGAGGGGAAGGAGCGAGTGAAGGAGCGAGGGAAGGAGGGACGGGAAGGAGCGAGTGAAGGAGGGAGGGGAAGGAGCGAGTGAAGGAGCGAGGGAAGGAGGGAGGGAAGGAGCGAGGGAAGGAGGGAGGGGAAGGAGCGAGTGAAGGAGGGAGGAGAAGGAGCGAGTGAAGGAGCGAGGGAAGGAGCGAGTGAAGGAGGGAGGGGAAGGAGCGAGTGAGGGAGCGAGTGAAGGAGGGAGGTGAAGGAGAGAGTGAAGGAGAGAGTGAAGGAGCGAGTGAAGGAGCGAGTGAAGGAGGGAGGGGAAGGAGCGAGTGAAGGAGGGAGGTGAAGGAGGGAGGTGAAGGAGAGAGTGAAGGAGAGAGTGAAGGAGGGAGGGGAAGGAGCGAGTGAGGGAGCGAGTGAAGGAGGGAGGTGAAGGAGGGAGGTGAAGGAGAGAGTGAAGGAGAGAGTGAAGGAGAGAGTGAAGGAGAGAGTGAAGGAGGGAGGGGAAGGAGCGAGTGAGGGAGCGAGTGAAGGAGGGAGGTGAAGGAGGGAGGTGAAGGAGAGAGTGAAGGAGAGAGTGAAGGTGAGAGTGAAGGAGAGAGTGGAGGAGCGAGTGGAGGAGCGAGTGAAGGAGCGAGTGAAGGAGTGAAATGAGGAGAACGTCAGAGGCGAGGGTTGTTGTGGTTGTGGTTGTTGTTGTGGTTGTTTGTCTGGCAGGGTTCTTGTCGCTTGCGTTCGCGAATGAAGGAGTTGATGAGGGGTTGATGCAGCGAGGTGGTGGTGGGGGTGTGGGTGGTGTTGGTGGTGGTGTGAGTGGTGGTGTTGGTGTGAGTGGTGGTGGTGGTGTGAGTGGTAGTGTGGGTGGTGTGAGTGGTGGTGGTGTGAGTGGTGGTGGTAGTGTGAGTGGTGGTGGTGTAGGTGTTGGTGGTGTGAGTGGTGGTGTTGGTGTGAGTGGTGGTGTTGGTGGTGGTGGTGTGAGTGGTGGTGGTGGTGTGAGGCGTCCTGTAGTGATCGTACACGGACTCCGAGATGGACCTGGAAACTACCAAACCCTGGCACGGAGGGTGAGGGAGGTGAGTGGTGAGTGGTGAGTCTGTGGGTGGTGAGTGGTGAGTCTATGGGCCTCTGTGTGGTGAGTCTGTGGGTCTCTGTGTGGTGAGTCTGTGGGTCTCTGTGTGGTGAGTCTGTGGGTCTCTGTGTGGTGAGTCTGTGGGTCTCTGTGTGGTGAGTCTGTGGGTCTCTGTGTGGTGAGTGGTGAGTCTATGGGTCTCTGTGTGGTGAGTCTGTGGGTCTCTGTGTGGTGAGTGGTGAGTCTGTGGGTCTCTGTGTGGTGAGTCTGTGGGTCTCTGTGTGGTGAGTCTGTGGGTCTCTGTGTGGTGAGTCTGTGGGCCTCTGGGTCTCTGTGTGGTGAGTCTGTGGGTCTCTGTGTGGTGAGTCTGTGGGTCTCTGTGTGGTGAGTCTGTGGGTCTCTGTGTGGTGAGTCTGTGGGTCTCTGTGTGGTGAGTCTGTGGGTCTCTGGGTCTCTGTGTGGTGAGTCTGTGGGTCTCTGTGTGGTGAGTCTGTGGGTCTCTGTGTGGTGAGTGGTGAGTCTGTGGGTCTCTGTGTGGTGAGTCTGTGGGTGGTGAGTCTGTGGGTCTCTGTGTGGTGAGTCTGTGGGTGGTGAGTGGTGAGTCTGTGGGTCTCTGTGTGGTGGTGAGTCTGTGGGTCTCTGTGTGGTGGTGAGTCTATGGGTCTCTGTGTGGTGGTGAGTCTATGGGTCTATGTGTGGTGATGAATCTATGGGTCTCTGTGTGGTAATGAGTCTATGGGTCTCTGTGTGGTGGTGAGTCTATGGGTCTCTGTGTGTGGTGAGTCTATGGGTCTCTGTGTGGTGGTGAGTCTATGGGTCTCTGTGTGGTGGTGAGTCTATGGGTCTCTGTGTGGTGATGAGTCTATGGGCCTCTGTGTGGTGGTGAGTCTATGGGTCTCTGTGTGGTGGTGAGTCTATGGGTCTATGTGTGGTGATGAATCTATGGGTCTCTGTGTGGTAATGAGTCTATGGGTCTCTGTGTGGTGGTGAGTCTATGGGTCTCTGTGTGTGGTGAGTCTATGGGTCTCTGTGTGGTGGTGAGTCTATCGGTCTCTGTGTGGTGGTGAGTCTATGGGTCTCTGTGTGGTGGTGAGTCTATGGGTCTCTGTGTGGTGAGTCTATGGGTCTCTGTGTGGTGAGTCTGTGGGTCTCTGTGTGGTGGTGAGTCTATGGGTCTCTGTGTGGTGAGTCTATGGGTCTCTGTGTGGTGAGTCTATGGGTCTCTGTGTGGTGAGTCTGTGGGTCTCTGTGTGGTGGTGAGTCTGTGGGTCTCTGTGTGGTGGTGAGTCTATGGGTCTCTGTGTCATGAGTATCGGATACTACTAGTAGTAGTATCATTAATAGTATAATTACTACTGATGATGATACTACAACTGATGATGATGATGCCACCACTGATGATGATGCCACTGATGGTTATGATACTGATGATGATGATACTACTGATAATGATACTGATGATGATAATGATACTACTTCTACTGATGATACTACTACTACTGATACTACTACTGATGATGATGATACTGATGATGATAATGATACTACTTATACTGATGATACTACTACTAATGATGATACTACTACTGATGATGATGTTACCGCTGCTGCTGATGATGATGATACTACTACTACTGATGATACTACTGCTGATAATGATGGTACTACTACTGATGATGATACTACTACTGCTGATAATGATGGTACTACTACTGATGATGATACTACTACTACTGATGATGATACTACTGCTGCTGCTGATGATGATACTACTACTGTTGATGATGATACTACTACTACTGATGATGATGATGATACTACTGCTGCTGCTGATGATGATACTACTACTAGTGATGATGATACTACTGCTGCTACTGATGATGATACTACTACTACTGATGATGATGATACTGCTGCTGCTGATGATACTACTGCTGCTGATGATGATACTACTGCTGATGATGATACTGCTGCTGATGATGATACTGCTGCTGCTGATGATGATGATACTGCTGCTGATGATGATACTGCTGCTGATGATGATGATACTACTGCTGCTGATGATGATACTGCTGCTGCTGATGATGATACTACTGCTGCTGCTGATGATGATACTACTACTGCTGCTGATGATACTACTTCTGCTGCTGATGATGCTACTACTACTGATGATGATGATACTACTGCTGCTGATGATGATGATGATACTACTACTGCTGATGATGATGATGATACTGCTGCTGATGATGATACTACTTCTGCTGCTACTACTGCTGCTACTGATGATGATGATACTACTACTACTGATGATGATACTACTGCTGCTGATGATACTACTGCTGCTGATGATGATGATACTGCTGCTGATGATGATACTACTACTGCTGCTGATGATGATACTACTTCTGCTGATGATGATGATACTACTACTGCTGATGATGATACTACTGCTGCTGCTGATGATACTACTTCTGCTGCTACTACTGCTGCTACTGATGATGATGATGATACTACTGCTGCTGATGATGATACTACTGCTGATGATGATACTGCTGCTGATGATGATACTG
Organism: Petromyzon marinus; assembly: GCF_048934315.1. Lineage (NCBI taxonomy): Eukaryota > Metazoa > Chordata > Hyperoartia > Petromyzontiformes > Petromyzontidae > Petromyzon > Petromyzon marinus. Next base: position 22,873,899 of record NC_133745.1, on the reverse strand, counting down.
CTGCTGCTGATGATGATGATACTGCTGCTGATGATGATACTGCTGCTGATGATGATGATACTACTGCTGCTGATGATGATACTGCTGCTGCTGATGATGATACTACTGCTGCTGCTGATGATGATACTACTACTGCTGCTGATGATACTACTTCTGCTGCTGATGATGCTACTACTACTGATGATGATGATACTACTGCTGCTGATGATGATGATGATACTACTACTGCTGATGATGATGATGATACTGCTGCTGATGATGATACTACTTCTGCTGCTACTACTGCTGCTACTGATGATGATGATACTACTACTACTGATGATGATACTACTGCTGCTGATGATACTACTGCTGCTGATGATGATGATACTGCTGCTGATGATGATACTACTACTGCTGCTGATGATGATACTACTTCTGCTGATGATGATGATACTACTACTGCTGATGATGATACTACTGCTGCTGCTGATGATACTACTTCTGCTGCTACTACTGCTGCTACTGATGATGATGATGATACTACTACTGCTGCTGATGATGATACTACTTCTGCTGATGATGATGATGATGATACTACTACTACTGCTGATGATGATGATACTACTGCTGCTGCTGATGATGATACTACTTCTGCTGCTACTACTGCTGCTACTGATGATGATGATACTACTACTGCTGCTGCTGAAGATGATACTACTACTGCTGATGATGATACTACTACTGCTGCTACTGATGATGATGATACTACTACTACTGATGATGATACTACTGCTGCTGCTGCTGATGATACTACTGCTGCTGCTGATGATGATGATACTGCTGCTGATGATACTACTGCTGCTGATGATGATACTGCTGCTGCTGATGATGATGATGTTGCAGGCCCTGCCTGGGACCCAAGTGGTAATCCTCCGTGCCTTCAGTGACGACCCCAGCATCGTGGCTCTGTGGAGGCAGATTGGGGCCTTCTGGAAGGAGATGGAGCGAGTTGACTCCAGCCACGGACTCACCATCATCTGTGCATCACAAGGTGATGGTGGTGGTGGTGATGGTGGTGATGGTGGTGGTGGTGATGGTGGTGATGGTGGTGGTGATGGTGGTGGTGATGGTGGTGGTGGTGGGGGTGGTGGTGGTGGTGCTGGTGGTGGGGGTGGGGGTGATGGTGGTGGTTGGGGTGGTGGTGGTGGTGGTGGTGGTGGTGGGGGTGGTGGTGGTGGTGGTGGTGGTGGTTGGGGTGGTGGTGATGGTGGTGGTGGTGGTTGGGGGGTGGTGGTGGTGGTGGTGGGGGTGGTGGTGGTGGTGGTGATGTTAATGGTGGTGGTGATGATGGTGGTGATGTAGGGGTGATGTTGATGTTGATGGTGGTGATGTTGATGGTGGTGATGATGTTGATGGTGGTGGTGACGTTGATGGTGGTGTAGGGGTGATGTTGATGTTGATGGTGGTGATGATGGTGATATTGATGGTGATGTTGATGGTGGTGATGATGTTGATGGTGGTGGTGATGTTGATGGTGGTGTAGGGGTGATGTTGATGTTGATGGTGGTGATGTTGATGGTGATATTGATGGTGATGTTGATGGTGATGTTGATGGTGGTGGTGTAGGGGTGATGGTGATGTTGATGATGATGGTGTAGGGGTGATGTTGATGGTGGTGGTGATGTTGATGGTGGTGTAGGGTGATGTTGATGTTTATGGTGATGTTGATGATGGTGATGTTGATGGTGATGTTGATGGTGATGTTGATGATGATGGTGTAGGGGTGATGGTGATGTTGATGGTGATGTTGATGGTGGTGTAGGGGTGGATGTTGATGTTGATGATGGTGATGTTGATGGGATGTTGAGTGGTGGTGTAGGGGTGATGTTGATGTTGATGATGGTGATGTTGATGGTGATGTTGATGGTGGTAATGTTGATGTTGATGATGGTGATGGTGATGTTGGTGGTGGTGGTGTAGGGGGTGATGTTGATGGTGGTTTTGTAGGGGTGATGTTGATGGTGGTAATGTTGATGTTGATGATGTTGATGATGGTGATGGTGTTGGTGGTGGTGGTGTAGGGGTGATGTTGATGGTGGTTTTGTAGGGGTGATGTTGATGGTGGTGATGTTGATGGTGATGTTGATGGTGGTGGTGTAGGGGTGATGTTGATGGTGGTGGTGTAGGGGTGATGTTGATGGTGATATTGATGGTGATGTTGATGGTGATATTAATGGTGATGTTGATGGTGATGTTGATGGTGGTGATGTTGATGGTGATGTTGATGGTGGTGGTGGTGTAGGGGTGATGTTGATGATGGTGATGTTGATGGTGGTGGTGGTAGGGGTGATGTTGATGATGGTGATGTTGATGTGGTGATGTTGGGTGATGGTGTAGGGGTGATGGTGATGTTGATGGTGATGATGATGGTGCTGTTGATGGTGATGTTGATGGTGGTGATGTTGATGGTGGTGATGATGATGGTGATGTTGATGGTGATGATGATGGTGGTGATGTTGATGGTGATGTTGATGGTGGTGGTGTAGGGGTGATGGTGATGTTGATGGTGATGATGATGGTGATGTTGATGGTGATGGTGATGTTGATGGTGGTGGTGATGTTGATGGTTATGATGATGTTGGTGATGTTGTTAGTGGTGGTGATGTTCATGGTGATGTTGATGGTGGTGATGTTGATGGTGATGTTGATGGTGGTGATGTTCATGGTGATGTTGATGGTGGTGATGTTGATGGTGATTGATGGTGGTGATGTTGATGGTGATGTGATGGTGGTGGTGGTTGATGGTGATGTTGATGGTGGTGGTGTAGGGGTGATGTTTGATATTGATGGTGTTGATGATGGTGATGGTGATGTTGATGTTGGTGGTGTAGGGGTGATGTTGATGGTGGTGATGTAGGGGTGATGATGGTGATGTTGATGGTGGTGGTGTAGGGGTGATGTTGATGGTGATGTTGATGGTGGTGATGGTGATGATGGTGATGTTGATGGTGGTGGTGTTGATGGTGGTGGTGTAGGGGTGATGGTGATGTTGATGGTGATGTTGATGATGTTGATGGTGGTTGTGTAGGGGTGATGGTGATGTTGATGATGATGATGGTGGTGGTGGTGATGATGGTGATGTTGATGGTGGTGGTGTAGGGGTGATGGTGATGTTGATGGTGATGTTGATGGTGGTGATGTAGGGGTGATGTTGATGGTGATGTTGATGGTGGTGGTGTAGGGGTGATGGTGATGTTGATGATGGTATGTTGATGAGATGGTGATGTTGATGATGGTGATGTTGATGATGGTGATGTTGATGATGGTGATGTTGATGATGGTGGTGGTGGTGTAGGGGTGACTGGTGATGTTGATGATGGTGATGTTGATTGTGGGTGGTGGTGTAGGGGTGATGTGATGTGGCTGTTGATGGTGTAGGGGTGATGTGGTGATGTTGATGGTGATGATGTTGATGGTGGTGGTGTAGGGGTGATGGTTGATGTGTTTATGATGGTGATGTGATGATGGTGATGTGATGTTGATGGTTGATGTTGATGGTGGTGTAGGGGTGATGTGATGATGATGATGATTGTGGTTGATGATGGTGATGTGTGATGTGGTGATGTTAGGTGATTTTGATGGTGATATTGATGATGGGATGTTGATGGTGATGTTGATGGTGGTGGTTTAGGGGTGATGGTGATGGTGGTGTTGATGATGGTGATGGTGATGATGATGGTGGTGGTGTAGGGGTGATGGTGATGTGTGGTGATGATGATGGTGATGTTGATGATGTGATGGTTGATGGTGGGTGTGTAGGGGTGATGGTGATGATGATGGTGATGATGTTGATGGTGGTGGTGTAGGATGATGTTGAGGGTGATGTTGGTGTTGATGGTGGTGATGTTGATGATGTTGATGGTGGTGGTGTAGGGGTGATGTTGATGGTGGTGATGGTGATGTTGATGATGGTGATGTTGATGATGTTGATGGTGATGTTGATGTTGATGAGGGTGATGGTTGATGGTGATGTTGATGTGTTGATGGTGATGATGGTGATGGTGGTGGTGTAGGGGTGATGTTGATGGTGATGTTGATGGTGATGTTGATGATGGTGGTGATGTTGATGGTGGTGGTGTGGGGTGATGTTGATGGTGATGTTGATGTTGGTGGTGTAGGGGTGATGGTGTTGAGGATGTTGATGGTGTAGGGGTGATGATGGTGATGGTGATGTTGGTGGTGTAGGCGTGATGGTGATGATGTTGATGGTGATGATGTTGATGGTGTTGATGGTGGTGTAGGGGTGATGGTGTGTCGAGCCATCTCTTCCGTGGTTCACAATCACAGAGTTCACACCTTCATCTCCCTGGGAGGTCAGCTGATGGGGCTCTATGGAGGAGGTGCGGACACACACACACACAGAGACACACACAGAGACACACACACACAGACACACACACAGACACACACACAGACACACACACAGACACACACACAGACACACACACAGACACACAGACACACACACAGACACACAGACACACACACAGACACACACACACAGACACACACACAGACACACACACAGACACACAGATTCACACACACACACAGACACACACACACAGACACACACACAGACACACACAGACACACACAGACACACACAGACACACACACACAGACACACACACAGATACACAGATTCACACACACACACACACAGACACACAGAGATACACTCATGCAGAGAGTGTGTGTGTCCTCCGTGTCTCCCCGTGTCTCGGTGTGTGTCTCACCCGTGTCTCTGTGTGTGTCTCACCCGTGTCTCCCCGTGTCTCCCCGCGTCTCTCCGCGTCTCACCCGTGTCTCCCTGTGTCTCCGTGTGTGTCTCCCCGTGTCTCCCCGTGTCTCCCACGACTCCCCATGTCTCCCCCGTGTCTCCCCGTGTCTCCCCGTGTCTCCCCTTGTCTCCCCGTGTCTCCCCGCGTGTCTCCCCGCGTGTCTCCGTGTCTCCCCGTGTCTCCCCGCGTCTCAACCATGTCTCCCCGTGTCTCCCCCGTGTCTGCCCGTGTCTCCCCCGTGTCTCCCCCCTGTCTCCCCGTGTCTCCCCGTGTCTCCGTGTGTGTCTCACCTGTGTCTCCCCCGTGTCTCCCCGTGTCTCCCCGTGTCTCCCCGTGTCTCACCCGTGTCTCCCCGTGTCTCCCCGTGTCTCCCCTTGTCTCCCCGTGTCTCCCCGTGTCTCCCCGTGTCTCCCACGACTCCCCATGTCTCCCCCGTGTCTCCCCGTGTCTCCCCGTGTCTCCCCGTGTCTCCCCTTGTCTCCCCGTGTCTCCCCGTGTCTCCCCGTGTCTCCCCCGTGTCTGCCCGTGTCTCCCCCGTGTCTCCCCCCTGTCTCCCCGTGTCTCCCCGTGTCTCCGTGTGTGTCTCACCTGTGTCTCCCCGTGTCTCCCCGTGTCTCCCCGTGTCTCCCCTTGTCTCCCCGTGTCTCCCCGTGTCTCCCCGTGTCTCCCCGCGTGTCTCCGTATCTCCCCGTGTCTCCCCGCGTCTCACCCATGTCTCCCCGTGTCTCCCCGTGTCTCCCCCGTGTCTCACCCGTGTCTCCCCCGTGTCTCCCCCCTGTCTCCCCGTGTCTCCCCGTGTCTCCGTGTGTGTCTCACCTGTGTCTCCCCCGTGTCTCCCCGTGTCTCCCCGTGTCTCCCCGTGTCTCACCCGTGTCTCCCCCGTGTCTCCCCCCTGTCTCCCCGTGTCTCCCCGTGTCTCCGTGTGTGTCTCACCTGTGTCTCCCCCGTGTCTCCCCGTGTCTCCCCGCGTCTCCCCGTGCCTCCGTGTGTGTCTCACCCGTGTCTCCCCGTGTCTCCCCGTGTCTCCCCGTGTCTCCCCGTGTCTCACCCGTGTCTCCCCCGTGTCTCCCCCCTGTCTCCCCGTGTCTCCCCGTGTCTCCGTGTGTGTCTCACCTGTGTCTCCCCCGTGTCTCCCCGTGTCTCCCCGCGTCTCCCCGTGCCTCCGTGTGTGTCTCACCCGTGTCTCCCCGTGTCTCCCCGTGTCTCCCCGTGTCTCTCCCCGTGTCTCCCCGTGTCTCCCCGTGTCTCTCCCCGTGTCTCCCCGTGTCTCCCCGCGTCTCACCCTTGTCTCCCCGCGTCTCCCCGTGCCTCCGTGTGTGTCTCACCCGTGTCTCCCCGTGTCTCCCCGTGTCTCTCCCCGTGTCTCTCCCCGTGTCTCCCCGTGTCTCCCGGTTTCTCTCCCCGTGTCTCCCCGTGTCTCACCCGTGTCTCCCCGCGTGTCTCCCCGTGTCTCCCCGCGTGTCTCCCCGTGTCTCCCCGTGTCTCCCCGTGTCTCCCCGTGTCTCCCCGTGTCTCCCCCTGTCTCCCCGTGTCTCCCCGTGTCTCTCCCCGTGTCTCCCCGTGTCTCCCCCTGTCTCCCCCTGTCTCCCCGTGTCTCCCCCTGTCTCCCCGTCTCTCCCCGTCTCTCCCCTTGTCTCCCCGTGTCTCCCCGTGTCTCCCCGTGTCTCCCACGACTCCCCATGTCTCCCCCGTGTCTCCCCGTGTCTCCCCGTGTCTCCCCTTGTCTCCCCGTGTCTCCCCGTGTCTCTCCCCGTGTCTCCCCGTGTCTCCCCGTGTCTCTCCCCGTGTCTCCCCGTGTCTCCCCGCGTCTCACCCTTGTCTCCCCGCGTCTCCCCGTGCCTCCGTGTGTGTCTCACCCGTGTCTCCCCGTGTCTCCCCGTGTCTCTCCCCGTGTCTCTCCCCGTGTCTCCCCGTGTCTCCCGGTTTCTCTCCCCGTGTCTCACCCGTGTCTCACCCGTGTCTCCCCGCGTGTCTCCCCGTGTCTCCCCGCGTGTCTCCCCGTGTCTCCCCGTGTCTCCCCGTGTCTCTCCCCGTGTCTCCCCGTGTCTCCCCGTGTCTCCCCCTGTCTCCCCGTGTCTCCCCGTGTCTCTCCCCGTGTCTCCCCGTGTCTCCCCCTGTCTCCCCCTGTCTCCCCGTGTCTCCCCCTGTCTCCCCGTCTCTCCCCGCGTCTCCCCGTGTCTCCCCGCGTGTCTCCCCCTGTCTCCCCGTGTCTCCCCGTGTCTCCCGGTTTCTCTCCCCGTGTCTCCCCGTGTCTCCCCGTGTCTCACCCGTGTCTCACCCGTGTCTCACCCGTGTCTCACCCGTGTCTCACCCGTGTCTCCCCCGTGTCTCCCTGTGTCTCCCCGTGTCTCCCCGTGTCTCCCCGTGTCTCCCCGTCTCTCCCCGTGTCTCCCCGTGTCTCCCCCCCTTGTCTCCCCGTGTCTCCCCCGTGTCTCCCCCGTGTCTCCCCGTGTCTCCCCGTGTCCCGGTGTGTGTCTCACCCCTGTCTCCCCGTCTCTCCCCGTCTCTCCCCGTCTCTCCCCGTCTCTCCCCGTGTCTCCCCGTGTCTCCCCGTGTCTCCCCGTGTCTCCCCCCCCTTGTCTCCCCGTGTCTCCCCGTGTCTCCCCGTGTCTCCCCGTGTCTCCCCGTGTCTCCCCGTGTCTCCCCGCGTGTCTCAGAGCCCCCCTGGGTCCAGAGTGCCTTTCCCTGGTTCCTGTCCGTGGTCTCCGCCTTCTGCTATTGGCGGCTGGGACAGGAGGTGTCGGTGTGCAACTACTGGCACGGTACACGTGGGGGGAGACACGGGGAGACACGGGGAGACACGGGGAGACGCGGGGAGACACGGGGAGACGCGGGGAGACACGGGGAGACACGGGGAGACACCTTGGGTGGAGACACGGGGAGACGCGTTGGTGGAGACACGGGGAGACAAGGGGAGACACCGTGTGTGGAGACACCGTGGGGGGAGACGCGTGGGTGGAGACACAATGGTGGAGACACAGGGAGACGCGGGGAGACGCGGGGAGACGCGGGGAGACGCGGGGAGACATGGGGAGACACGGGGAGACACGGGGGAGACACGGGGAGACGCGGGGGAGACACGGAGAGACGCGGGGAGACGCGGGGTGACGCGGGGAGACACGGGGAGACACGGGGGGGGGAGACACGGGGAGACACGGGGAGACACGGGGAGACGCGGGGAGACACGGGGAGACACCTTGGGTGGAGACACGGGGAGAGACACGGGGAGACACCTTGGGTGGAGACACCGTGGGGGGAGACACATTGGTGGAGACACGCGGAGACACGGGGGAGACACCGTGGGGGGAGACACGGGGAGACGCGGGGAGACACATTGGTGGAGACACGGGGAGATGCGGGGAGACGCGGGGGGGGGGAGACACGGGGAGACACGGGGAGACGCGGGGAGACACCGGTGAGACACGGGGGAGACACGGGGAGACACGGGGAGACACGGGGGAGACACGGAGAGACACGGGGGAGACACGGGGAGACACGGGGAGACACGTGGGGGGAGACACATTGGTGGAGACACATTGGTGGAGACGCGGGGAGACGCGGGGAGACACGGTGAGACACGGGGGGGGAGACACGGGGAGACACGGGGAGACACGGTGAGACACGGGGAGACACGGAGGGGGAGACACGGGGAGACGCGGGGAGACGCGGGGAGACGCGGGGAGACGCACTGACACGGGGACACGTCCAGGATGAGGTGAGGGCGGAGACACGGGGAGACACGCTGACACGGGGGAGACACGGGGAGACACGCTGACACGGGGGAGACACGGGGCGGGAGACTTGGGGAGACACATTGGTGGAGACACAGGGGAGACACGGGGAGACACGGGGGGGGAGACACGGGGAGACACGGGGGGGGGAGACACGGGGGAGACAAGGGGGGGGGAGACACGGGGGGGGGAGACACGGGGGAAACAAGGGGGCGGGAGACACGAGGAGACTTGGGGAGACACGGGGAGATACGGAGGGGGAGACACGGAGGGGGAGACACGTGGAGACACGAGGAGACACGGGGGGGGAGACACGGGGGGGGAGACACGGGGGGGGAGACACGTGGAGACTTGAGGAGACACGTGGAGACACGTGGAGACACGTGGAGACACGGCCCCGACCCGTCTCACGTCCCTCTCCTGTCCCACCCCAGACCCGACCCACCAGCAGCGCTACCTGCACAAGAACTTGTTCCTGCCCATCATCAACAACGAGACGCCTCACCGCATGGCTCAAGGTGATGCACACACAGAGACGCCATCTTGCTCAGGGTGACGGGCTGCCACCTTGGTCAGGGTGACGGGCTGCCATCTTGGTCAGGGTGACGGGCTGCCATCTTGGTCAGGGTGACGGGCTGCCATCTTGGTCAGGGTGACGGGCTGCCATCTTGGTCAGGGTGATGGGCGGCCACCTTGGTCAGGGGACGGGCTGCCATCATGGTCAGGGTGACGGGCTGCCATCTTGGTCAGGGTGACGGGCGGCCATCTTGGTCAGGGTGACGGGCTGCCATCTTGGTCAGGGTGATGGGCTGCCACCTTGGTCAGGGTGACGGGCTGCCATCTTGGTCAGGGTGACGGGCTGTCATCTTGGTCAGGGTGACGGGCTGCCATCTTGGTCAGGGTGACGGGCTGCCATCTTGGTCAGGGTGATGGGCTGTCATCTTGGTCAGGGTGATGGGCTGCCATCTTGCTCAGGGGACGGGCTACATCTTGGTCAGGGGACGGGCTGCCATCTTGCTCAGGGGGCAGGTTGCCATCTTGCTCAGGGGGCGGGAGATCGAACCCACGACCTCCCATAGACCAGGCGAGGTAGTCAACTACTCACCACGAGGAGAGAGAGAGACACAGACTCACCACGACCTCCCGTAGACCAGGCGAGGTAGTCAACATCTCACCACGAGGTTAGAGAGAGGGAGACACAGATTCACCACGACCTCCCGTAGCCCAGGCGAGGTAGTCAACATCTCACCACGAGGTTAGAGAGACACACACAGACTCACCACGACCTCCTGTAGACCAGGCGAGGTAGTCAACATCTCACCACGAGGTTAGAGAGAGAGAGACACAGACTCACCACGACCTCCTGTAGACCAGGCGAGGTAGTCAACATCTCACCACGAGTGAGAGAGAGACACACAGACTCACCACGACCTCCTGTAGACCAGGCGAGGTAGTCAACATCTCACCACGAGGTTAGAGACACAGACTCACCACGACCTCCTGTAGACCATGCGAGGTAGTCAACATCTCACCACGAGTGAGAGAGAGAGAGACACAGACTCACCACGACCTCCTGTATACCAGGCGAGGTAGTCAACATCTCACCACGAGGTTAGAGAGACACACACAGACTCACCACGACCTCCCGTAGACCAGGCGAGGTAGTCAACATCTCACCACGAGGTTAGAGACACACACAGACTCACCACGACCTCCTGTAGACCAGGCGAGGTAGTCAACATCTCACCACGAGTGAGAGAGAGAGAGACACAGACTCACCACGACCTCCCGTATACCCGGCGAGGTAGTCAACATCTCACCACGAGGTTAGAGAGAGAGAGAGACACAGACTCACCACGACCTCCTGTATACCAGGCGAGGTAGTCAACATCTCACCACGAGGTTAGAGACACAGACTCACCACGACCTCCCGTAGACCAGGCGAGGTAGTCAACATCTCACCACGAGGTTAGAGACACACACAGACTCACCACGACCTCCCGTAGACCAGGCGAGTTAGTCAACATCTCACCACGAGGTTAGAGACACACACAGACTCACCACGACCTCCCGTAGACCAGGCGAGGTAGTCAACATCTCACCACGAGTGAGAGAGAGAGACACACAGACTCATCACGACCTCCCGTAGACCAGGCGAGGTAGTCAACATCTCACCACGAGGTTAGAGAGAGAGACACAGACTCACCACGACCTCCCATAGACCAGGCGAGGTAGTCAACATCTCACCACGAGTGAGAGAGAGAGACACAGACTCACCACGACCTCCCGCACACCAGGCGAGGTAGTCAACATCTCACCACGAGGTTAGAGACACACACAGACTCACCACGACCTCCTGTAGACCAGGCGAGGTAGTCAACATCTCACCACGAGTGAGAGAGAGAGACACAGACTCACCACGACCTCCCGCACACCAGGCGAGGTAGTCAACATCTCACCACGAGGTTAGAGACACACACAGACTCACCACGACCTCCTGTAGACCAGGCGAGGTAGTCAACATCTCACCACGAGGTTAGAGAGAGCGAGAGACACAGACTCACCACGACCTCCCGTAGACCAGGCGAGGTAGTCAACATCTCACCACGAGGTTAGAGAGAGAGACACAGACTCACCACGACCTCCTGTAGACCAGGCGAGGTAGTCAACATCTCACCACGAGGTTAGAGAGAGACACACAGACTCACCACGACCTCCTGTAGACCAGGCGAGGTAGTCAACATCTCACCACGAGGAGAGAGAGAGACACAGACTCACCACGACCTCCCGTATACCAGGCGAGGTAGTCAACATCTCACCACGAGGTTAGAGAGAGAGAGAGACACAGACTCACCACGACCTCCTGTAGACCAGGCGAGGTAGTCAACATCTCACCACGAGGTTAGAGACACACAGACTCACCACGACCTCCTGTATACCTGGCGAGGTAGTCAACATCTCACCACGAGTGAGAGAGAGACACACAGACTCACCACGACCTCCCATAGACCAGGCGAGGTAGTCAACAGCTCACCACGAGGTTAGAGAGAGACACAGACTCACCACGACCTCCTGTAGACCAGGCGAGGTAGTCAACATCTCACCACGAGGTTAGAGAGACACACAGACTCACCACGACCTCCTGTAGACCAGGCGAGGTAGTCAACATCTCACCACGAGGAGAGAGACACACACAGACTCACCACGACCTCCTGTAGACCAGGCGAGGTAGTCAACATCTCACCACGAGGTTAGAGAGACACACAGACTCACCACGACCTCCTGTACACCAGGCGAGGTAGTCAACATCTCACCACGAGGAGAGAGAGAGACACAGACTCACCACGACCTCCCGTAGACCAGGCGAGGTAGTCAACATCTCACCACGAGGTTAGAGAGAGAGAGAGACACAGACTCACCACGACCTCCCGTAGACCAGGCGAGGTAGTCAACATCTCACCACGAGGTTAGAGACACACACAGACTCACCACGACCTCCTGTACACCAGGCGAGGTAGTCAACATCTCACCACGAGGAGAGAGAGAGACACAGACTCACCACGACCTCCCGTAGACCAGGCGAGGTAGTCAACATCTCACCACGAGGTTAGAGAGAGAGAGAGACACAGACTCACCACGACCTCCCGTAGACCAGGCGAGGTAGTCAACATCTCACCACGAGGTTAGAGAGAGACACAGACTCACCACGACCTCCTGTAGACCAGGCGAGGTAGTCAACATCTCACCACGAGGTTAGAGACACACACAGACTCACCACGACCTCCCGTAGACCAGGCGAGTTAGTCAACATCTCACCACGAGGAGAGAGAGAGACACAGACTCACCACGACCTCCTGTATACCAGGCGAGGTAGTCAACATCTCACCACGAGGTTAGAGAGAGACACAGACTCACCACGACCTCCTGTAGACCAGGCGAGGTAGTCAACATCTCACCACGAGGTTAGAGAGAGACACAGACTCACCACGACCTCCTGTAGACCAGGCAAGGTAGTCAACATCTCACCACGAGGTTAGAGAGAGAGAGAGAGACACACACAGACTCAGCACGACCTCCTGTAGCCCAGGCGAGGTAGTCAACATCTCACCACGAGGAGTGAGAGAGAGACACAGACTCACCACGACCTCCTGTAGACCAGGCGAGGTAGTCAACATCTCACCACGAGGAGAGAGAGAGAGGGACACAGACTCACCACGACCTCCCGTAGACCAGGCGAGGTAGTCAACATCTCACCACGAGGTTAGAGACACACACAGACTCACCACGACCTCCTGTATACCAGGCGAGGTAGTCAACATCTCACCACGAGGTTAGAGACACACACAGACTCACCACGACCTCCTGTATACCAGGCGAGGTAGTCAACATCTCACCACGAGGAGAGAGAGAGACACAGACTCACCACGACCTCCTGTATACCAGGCGAGGTAGTCAACATCTCACCACGAGGTTAGAGAGAGAGACACACACAGACTCACCACGACCTCCTGTAGACCAGGCGAGGTAGTCAACATCTCACCACGAGGTTAGAGAGAGAGAGAGAGACACAGACTCACCACGACCTCCTGTAGACCAGGCGAGGTAGTCAACATCTCACCACGAGGTTAGAGAGAGACACACAGACTCACCACGACCTCCCGTAGACCAGGCGAGGTAGTCAACATCTCACCACGAGGAGAGAGAGAGAGAGAGACACAGACTCACCACGACCTCCCGTAGACCAGGCGAGGTAGTCAACATCTCACCACGAGGTTAGAGAGAGAGACACAGACTCACCACGAGGTTAGAGACACACACAGACTCACCACGACCTCCCGTATACCAGGCGAGGTAGTCAACATCTCCCCCCACTCTCCTCCCTCTGCAGTGTTCAAGAGAAACTTCGTGCAGCTGAAGCGTCTGGTGCTGGTGGGTGGCTCGGCGGATGGCGAGCTGAGACCTTGGCAGACCAGGTGGGGACCCCCCCCACTGCAGGCTCTGGGGAGGTGGTGGTGGTGGTGGTGATGGTGGTGGTGGTGGGGGTGGTGGTGGTGGTGGTGGAGGTGGAGGTGGAGGTGGTGGTGGTGGTGGTGGGGGTGGTGGTGGTGGTGGTGGGGGTGGTGGTGGTGGTGGAGGTGGTGGGGGTGGTGGTGGTGGGGGTGGTGGTGGTGGTGGTGGTGGAGGTGGTGGTGGTGGTGGTGGTGGTGGAGGTGGTGGTGGGGGTGGTGGTGGAGGTGGAGGTGGTGGTGGTGGTGGAGGTGGAGGTGGTAGTGGTGGTGGTGGGGGTGGTGGTGGTGGTGGTGGTGGAGGTGGTGGTGGTGGTGGTGGTGGTGGGGGTGGTGGTGGTGGTGGTGGTGGTGGAGGTGGTGGTGGTGGTGATGGTGGTGGTGGTGGGGGTGGTGGTGGTGGTGGTGATGGTGATGGTGGTGGAGGTGGTGGTGGTGGGGGTGGTGGTGGTGGTGGGGGTGGTGGTGGTGGTGGAGGTGGTGGGGGTGGTGGTGGTGGTGGGGGTGGTGGTGGTGGTGGAGGTGGTGGGGGTGGTGGTGGTGGGGGTGGTGGTGGTGGTGGTGGTGGTGGTTGTGGGGGTGGTGAGGGTGGTGGTGGTGATGGTGGTGGTGGAGGTGATGGTGGTGGTGGTGGTGGTGGTTGTGGGGGTGGTGAGGGTGGTGGTGGAGGTGGTGGTGGTGGTGATGGTGGTGGTGGGGGTGGTGGTGGTGGTGGTGGTTGGGGAGGTGGTGGGGGTGGTGGTGGTGGTGATGGTGGTGGTGGTGAGGGTGGTGGTGGTGGTGGTGAGGGTGGTGGTGGTGGTGGGGGTGGTGGTGGTGGAGGTGGTGGTGGTGGAGGTGGTGGTGGTGGAGGTGGTGGTGGAGGTGGTGGTGGTGGTGGGGGTGGTGGTGGTGGTGGTGGTGGTGATGGTGGTGGTGGTGGGGGTGGTGGTGGGGGTGGAGGTGGTGGTGGTGGTGGTGGGGTGGTGGGGGTGGTGATGGTGGTGGAGGTGGTGGTGGAGGTGGTGGTGGAGGTGGTGGTGGTGGTGGGGGTGGTGGTGGTGGTGGTGGAGTTGTTTGTGGTGGTGATTATCATGATGGTGGTGCTGCTGCTGATGATGATGATAATGGTGATGATGATGGTGGTGATTATGATGATGGTGGTGATGATGACACTGATGATGATGATGATGGAACTGATGTTGATGCTGATAATGATGATGATACTGATGGTGATGATGGTGATTTCACTGATGGTGATGATGATGCTGATCGTGGTGGTGCTGATGATGATGCTGATGATGATGTTGTTGATGTTGTTTCAGTTTATTTGGCTTCTATGACAGCAAAGCCTCCGAAGTTATCGACATGGTCAATCAGCCTGTGAGAGACTCACACACACACACGTACATACACACTTACATATACACTTACACACTTACACACACATATACACACTTACATACACCCACATACATACACACTTACATACACATTTACATACACACTTACATACACACACACAGTCACACACACACACTTACATACACATTTACATACACACTTACATACAACAACAACCGCCATTCGCCACTAAGTGGCGGTGACGTCACCACGACGCTTGTGCCAGGCTTGTGCCACTTACATACACACACACAGTCACACACACACTTACATACACACTTACACACTTACATACACACTTACACACTTACATACACACTTACATACACTTGCACACACACTTACATACACACTTACATACACACTTACATACACACTTACACACTTACATACACACACATACATACACACACAGTCACACACACACACTTACATACACACTTACACACACATACACACTTACATACACACTTACACACTTACATACACACTTACATACACACTTACACACTTACATACACACTTACACACTTACATACACACTTACATACACTTGCACACACACTTACATACACACTTACATACACACTTACATACACACTTACATACACACACATACATACACACACAGTCACACACACACACTTACATACACACTTACACACACATACACACTTACATACACACTTACACACTTACATACACACTTACATACACACTTACACACTTACAGACACACTTACATACACACACAGTCACACACACACACACACACTTACACACACACTTACATACACACTTACACACTTACATACACACTTACATACACACTTACACACTTACATACACACTTACACACTTACATACACACTTACATACACACTTACATACACACTTACACGCTTACACACTTACATACACACTTACACACTTACATACACTTACATACACACTTACATACACACTTACATACACACTTACATACACACTTACATACACACTTACACACTTACATACACACTTACACACTTACATACGCACTTACACACTTACATACACACTTACAAACACACAAACACACTTACAAACACACAAACACACACATACACACACACTTACACACATATACACACACTTACACACACTTACATACACACACATACACACACACTTACATACTCACACACTTACACACACACTTACATACACACATAGACACACACACACACATAGACACTCACACACATAGACACACACACACAGTTACACACACACACAGTTACACACACACAGTCACACATACAGTTACACACACACACACAGTCACACATACAGTTACACACACACACAGTTACACACAGTTACACACACACGCATACACTTACACACACGCACACAGTTACACACACAGTTACACACTTACATACACATACACTTACACACACACATACAGACACACACTTACACACTTCATACTCACTCATACACTCACTCACTCATACACTCACTCACTCATACACTCACTCACTCATACACTCACTCACTCACACACTCACTCACTCATACACTCACTCACTCACTCATACACTCACTCACTCATACACTCACACACACTCACTCTGTATCTGTGTATATATGTGTGTGTGTGTCTGTGTATCTGTGTGTATCTTTGTGTGTCTGTGTGTATGTGTGTATCAGTGTCTGTGTGTATATATGTGTATCTGTGTGTATGTATCTGTTTCTATTATATCTGTGTGTATATGTATCTGTGTGTGTGTGTCTGTGTGTGTATGTATCCTGAATGCCGCATAGGCATTCAGGATACATACACACACAGACACAAAGAATGAAGGGGGCGTGGGAGCGTGGCGGTGAGGTGTGGGAAGCTGTAAGCCCCAGGCTACTTTGGGCTCGCCTTCCCATCAACCGGAGGCGAGGAATGGTGGTCGTGGTTACTTATGCCCCCACCGAAGATGAACATCCGTGGAGGGATGCAGGCAAAGCCGATGAGTCAGATGCCTTCTATGACCTCCTGTCACAGGTGCTGGCTAAAGTGGCCCCTCGGGATAGAGTCATCATGTTGGGTGACTTCAATGCCCGAGTTGGTCATGATACTGGCACCTGGTCTGGAGTGATTGGAGGGCATGGGCCAGATCAGCTCAATAACAACGGTAGGAGGCTGCTAGATTTTTGTGCAGCCCATGGGCTTGTAATTACCAACACGCTGTTCCGGCATCGGCGCATCCACACAACATCATGGATGCATGCCGGGTCCAAGCAAGAACATCTGCTGGACTACATAGTGACGGACCAGCGAATGCGAGCCCATGTCCTTGACACCAGGACCTACCGTGGAGCTGATCTGCCCTCTGACCATCGACTAGTCATCTGTAAGATGCGCCTGCCATTCTTCCACTCCGGTGGTGGGTGTACACCCAGGACCCCATTCCAACCTAAAGTGGCCTGGTCTCAGTTATCTGATGAAAGTTGCAAGCGAGAATTTCATCATCGCTTGCGACTGGGATTGGCATCGTCCCCGACTCCTCCTGATGTCGAGGGTAAATGGGCGAGGTTTAGGACTATGACTCATGCAGCTGCAATGGCTGCTTTGGGTACGCGGTCCAGACATCCCCAGACACCCTGGATGACAGAGGAGTTGTTCAGGATGGTTGAGAAAAAGCGACAGGCCAACTGTCATCGGCTACAGAATCCCACGTCAGAGAATGAGGAGGCTTACCGCAGCCTTCGCTCGGAGGTTCGGAGAGCCGTGAGGCGCTGCAAGGATGGGTGGTGGTCGCGGGTTGCTGAGGAGATGGAGTCTGCCTCAGTGGCCCGTGATCACAAATCTCTATTTAACTCCATCAAAAAAGTAACCTGCAGCACCACACCTATTACCATCATTAGGGGAAAAAATGGTGATCCAATTTCCGACCCCCAGGAACAGGTTCGCAGATTTGCTGAGCATTTCTGTGAGGTTCTGGGGGAGGGAAAATCCCTCAGCCAGGAAAACATCGTGGCACAAAGTGAGGATGACCCTGCTGAGGCTGCGGTGCCTCAAATATTGGATGAAGTCACCCCCTGTGAGTGGCTGGCTGAGGTGCCAGCTGCTGAGGAAGTATTGAAGGCGATCCGGAGTCTGAGACCAGGAAAGGCAGCGGGCAGAGATGATCTCCCAAGCGAAATGCTGAGGGAGGGTGGCGTTTGTGCACAGACTGCCCTATATGACATCATAACAACAGTCTGGACCACTGGACGGGTTCCGCAGGATTGGAAGGATGCCCTGGTGGTCCCCCTTTTTAAGAAGGGGGACCGCACAGACTGTAACAACTACAGGGGCATCTCACTCCTCAGTGTGCCGGGAAAGGTCCTGGCAAGGATTATTCAGCATCGCCTTGCCAGGCACGCTGAGGAGAGGCTTGCGGAGCCCCAATGCGGTTTCAGGAAAGGGCGGTCCTGCACAGATGCCATATTTTCTGTCCGTCTGCTACAGCAGAGGTGTAGGGAATTCCAACAAGACCTACATCTCTGCTTTATTGACCTGGTCAAGGCCTATGATACCATCAGTAGGCCTGGGCTCTGGGTCGTTCTTCGTGCTTTTGGAGTACCTGACCCTCTGCTCACGATCATTAAGGACCTTCATGATGGTGAGCGGGCCCGGGTAAAACTACGTGGCCGGGAGTCAGAGCCATTCCCTGTACACCTTGGGGTGCGACAGGGATGTCCTCTGGCTCCCACATTATTTAACATCTATTTTGACCACGTAGTTCGTGAAGCCTTCAATAGCTGTACCGGGGGAATCTCCATATGGTACAGATATAATGGGAGGCTAATCGACGCCCGGGTGCGGTCAAGGGATGGCTCCCTATTGCTCAACCACGTTATGTATGCTGATGACTTGGTAATAGCTGCTCAGTCAGAGGAGGAGTTGGAGACGCTGCTGCTGAGACTGGAGCGTGCCACTAAGAGGTGGGGCCTTACCATCAGCCCCACCAAAACTAAGCACCTGCCTGGGTATTTTGTACCATCGGACACTCCACCCCCACAGCTCCCAATCGGTGATGGGGCAGTTGTGGAGAGAGTGGAGAGTTTCCCATACCTGGGCAGTGTGCTTATGACTGGCTCCAGTTTAACAGCAGAGGTCTCACTCCGAATCAGTCGAGCGGCAATATCTTTTCATCGGTTGCGTAACGCTGTGTGGAAGCTACCTGGTCTGTCGCTCCGCACTAAGCTTCAGGTCTTCTCGGCCACGGTCATTCCCTCCCTTCTCTACGCTTGCGAAACGTGGACCCCCCTAATGGAACATCTTCGCCGGTTAGAAACATTTAGGCTGGCCTGCCTACGATCCATCCTGGGTTTAACCAGACTGGATTGTGTGAGGAGCTCACAAATCCTTGAAAGATCTGGGCAGGGTCCCATCGGTGAGCTCCTCCGGCAGGCAAGGCTGCGATGGCTGGGTCATGTAGCCCGCATGCCCAGCCACCGCATGCCGAAACAGCTTTTGTTTGGCCGGATTGAGGGGGCTAAGCGGGCGCGGCACGGGCTAGAGAAGAGATGGAGTGATGTGGTACAGGAGGACGTGGAGCTGAGTGGACTTGCCGATGACTGGTACCAGCGGTGTCAAGATCGGCCTCTGTGGAGGAGGCTCGTGAAGGATGCTACTGGGCAGTTGGAGGCAGTCGCCCTCCAACAACAACGGAGGGCGGAGGAGCGACGCTCACAACAGCGAGCGGAGCGCCGGGTGGCTAAAGCACAGCAGGTTGGCACAGTAGGGGGCACAGGTGGTGCATCAGCCAGTCATCTCAGTCAGTCGACCAGTGGCACCTGGGTCTGCCCCGTGACCTCCTGCCAGCGGGCGTTCGACACTTCACGTGGCCTCAGGGTGCACATAGCCTGGCACAAGCGTGGTGGTGACGTCACCGTCACTTAGTGGCGAATGGCGGTTGTTGTTGTTGTTGTATGTATCCGTGTGTTTCTGTCTGTGTGTATCTTTGTGTGTGTGTGTCTGTGTGTGTGTGTCTGTGTGTGTCTCCGTGTGTGTGTATGTATCCGTGTGTGTCTCTGTGTGTATGTGTCTGTGTGTTTGTGTGTCTGTGTATCTGTGTTTGTGTCTGTGTTTGTGTCTGTGTGTCTGTGTGTATCTGTGTCCGTGTGTGTCTGTGTTTGTGTGTGTCTGTCTCTGTGTGTGTCTGTCTGTGTGTGTCTATCTGTGTGTGTGTATCCGTGTGTGTCTGTGTGTTTGTGTGTGTCTGTGTGTCTGTGTCTGTGTGTGTATGTATCCGTGTGTCTCTGTCTGTGTGTGTGTGTCTGTGTCTGTGTGTGTGTCTGTGTCTGTGTGTGTCTCCGTGTGTGTGTATGTATCCGTGTGTGTCTCTGTCTGTGTGTATCTGTGTCTGTGTATCTGTGTTTGTGTGTGTGTGTGTGTCTGCGTGTGTCTGTGTGTGTCTGTGTGTCTGTGTCTCCGTGTGTCTGTGTCTCTGTGTGTCTCCGTGTTTCTGTGTGTGTCTGTGTCTTCGTGTGTCTCCGTGTGTCTCCGTGTGTCTCCGTGTGTCTGTGTGTCTGTGTGTGTCTGTGTCTGCGTGTGTCTGTGTGTCTCCGTGCGTCTCCGTGTGTCTGTGTGTGTCTGTGTCTCCGTGTGTCTCCGTGTGTCTGTGTGTGTGTCTCCGTGTGTCTGTGTGTGTGTCTCCGTGTGTCTCCGTGTGTCTCTGTGTCTCTGTGTGTCTCCGTGTGTCTCCGTGTGTCTGTGTCTCCGTGTTTCTCCGTGTGTCTCCGTGTGTCTGTGTGTCTGTGTGTCTCCGTGTGTCTCTGTGTGTCTCCGTGTGTCTGTGTGTCTGTATGTCTCCGTGTGTCTCCGTGTGTCTCCGTGTGTCTGTGTCTCCGTGTGTCTCCGTGTGTCTCCGTGTGTGTCTCCGTGTGTCTCCGTGTGTCTGTGTGTCTCTGTGTGTCTCCGTGTGTCTCCGTGTGTCTCCGTGTGTCTGTGTCTCCGTGTTTCTCCGTGTGTGTCTCCGTGTGTCTCCGTGTGTCTCCGTGTGTGTCTCCGTGTGTCTCCGTGTGTCTGTGTGTGTGTCTCTGTGTGTGTCTCTGTGTGTCTCCGTGTGTGTCTCCGTGTGTCTCCGTGTGTCTCCGTGTGTGTGTATGTATCCGTGTGTGTCTCTGTCTGTGTGTCTCCGTGTCTCCGTGTGTCTCCGTGTGTCTCCGTGTGTCCGTGTGTCTCCGTGTGTCTCCGTGTCCGTGTGTCTCCGTGTGTCTCCGTGTGTCTCCGTGTCTCCGTGTGTCTCCGTGTGTCTCCGTGTGTCCGTGTGTCTCCGTGTGTCTCCGTGTCCGTGTGTCTCTGTGTGTCTCCGTGTGTCTGTGTGTCTCCGTGTGTCTCCGTGTGTCTGTCTGTGTGTCTCTGTGTGTCTCCGTGTGTGTCTCCGTGTGTCTCCGTGTGTCTCCGTGTGTGTCTCCGTGTGTGTCTCCGTGTGTGTGTGTCTGTGTGTCTCCGTGTGTCTCCGTGTGTCTCCGTGTGTCTGTGTGTGTCTGTGTGTGTCTGTGTGTATCTGTGTCTCCGTGTGTCTGTGTGTCTGTGTGTGTCTGTGTCTCCGTGTGTCTCCATGTGTCTGTGTGTCTCCGTGTGTGTCTCCGTGTGTACGCGTCTGCGTGCACTCTACATTTTGTGCGCATCTCCCAAGCGGCACTTGCCCCTGTGTATCTGCTCGCGCTACCTGGGGCCACCTTTGCCTGTGCCTGCCTCCCTTCCAGGTCTACACCCAGGATCTGTTTGGCCTGCGGACGCTGGACAGGAGAGGAGGTCTGGTGGCCTGTACAGTGCCAGGCGTGGTTCACAAGGCCTGGGTCCGGAGCGAAACGGCGTTCCGGCGGTGCATAGAACCTCACCTCTGGTAGAAGGAGATGCGGCGCGGGGGAGAGAGAGAGAGAGACACCGGGAGAGAGAGAGAGACACGGGGGGAGAGAGAGACACGGGGGGAGAGAGAGACACGGGGGGAGAGAGACACGGGGAGAGAGAGACACGGGGTTAGAGAGACACGGGGAGACACGGGGAGAGAGAGAGAGAGAGACGCGGGGGGAGAGAGACACGGGGAGAGAGAGAGACACGGGGGGAGAGAGACACGGGGAGAGAGACACGGGGGGAGAGAGACACGGGGAGAGAGAGACACGGGGAGAGAGAGACACGGGGTTAGAGAGACACGGGGTTAGAGAGACACGGGGAGACACGGGGAGAGAGAGAGAGAGACGCGGGGGGAGAGAGACACGGGGAGACACGGGGGGAGAGAGACACGGGGAGAGAGACACGGGGGGAGAGAGACACGGGGAGAGAGAGACACGGGGAGAGAGAGACACGGGGTTAGAGAGACACGGGGTTAGAGAGACACGGGGAGAC
>NC_133745.1:22826575-22846575 GCF_048934315.1 Petromyzon marinus | reverse complement strand
GTGGTGATGATGATGGTGGTGATGGTGATGATGATGATGGTGATGATGATGGTGGTGGTGGTGGTGGTGATGATGATGATGGTGGTGGTGATGTTTGGCGATACAGAGTCGGCTCCTGAAATGATGCTGCTACTGGGGCAGTGCCAGGCTAGGTGCACCTCGAGGCTACTGGGGCCAGTGCCAGGCTAGGTGCACCTTGAGGCTACTGGGGGCAGTGCCAGGCTAGGTGCACCTTGAGGAGCGACGCTCACAACAACGAGCGGAGCGCCGGGCGGATAAAATGCAGCGAGTTGGCACAGTAGGGGGCACAGGTGGTGCATCTGCACCTAGCCTGGCACAGCAGTACAAGCCATGGCACCTGCAGGGTCTGTCACGTGACCTCCTCCTCATGCACCTAGCCTGGCACAGCAGCACAACCCATGGCACGTGCTGGGTCTGTCACGTGACCTCCTCCTCATGCACCTAGCCTGGCACAGCAGCACAACCCATGGCACCTGCTGGGTCTGTCACGTGACCTCCTCCTCATGCACCTAGCCTGGCACAGCAGCACAACCCATGGCACGTGCTGGGTCTGTCACGTGACCTCCTCCTCATGCACCTAGCCTGGCACAGCAGCACAACCCATGGCACCTGCTGGGTCTGTCACGTGACCTCCTCCTCATGCACCTAGCCTGGCACAGGCGATGTGAGCGTCACTTTGTGGCGAATGTCCGGGTGTTGGTATTGATGATGATGTTGATGATGATGATGTTGATGTGGGCGATTTGTGATGATGTTAATTTATTAATTGTACCTAAATGATGTTGATCAAAGTTATCAAGCTACCAATCCCTTCGTTGGTTCCGTGATTTGAGTCATTCCTCCTCATTCACTCATTCACCCATTTACTCAGTCACTCATTCACTCAGGCACTCATTCACTCCTTCACTCAGTCACTCATTCGCTCAGGCACTCAGTCACTCAGGCACTCATTCACTCAGGCACCCATTTACTCAGTCACCCATTCACTCATTCGCTCAGTCACTCATTCACTCAGTCACTCATTCACTCAGTCATTCAGGCACTCATTCACTCAGTCACGCATTCACCCATTTACTCAGTCACTCATTGACTCAGTCACTCAGTCATTCAGGCACTCATTCACTCAGTCACTCATTCACTCAGTCACTCATTGACTCAGTCACTCAGTCACTCAGGCACTCATTCACTCAGTCACTCAGGCACTCATTCACTCAGGCACTCATTCACTCAGGCACTCAGTCACTCATTCACTCAGTCACTCATTCACCCATTTACTCAGTCACTCAGTCACTCAGGCACTCATTCACTCAGGCACTCAGGCACTCATTCACTCAGTCACCCAGGCACTCATTCACTCAGTCACTCATTCACTCATTCACCCATTTACTCATTCACTCAGTCACTCAGTCACCCAGTCACCCAGTCACTCATTCACTCAGTCACTCAGTCACTCATTCACTCAGTCACTCAGGCACTTATTTACTCAGGCACTCATTCACTCAGTCACTCATTCACTCACTCAGTCACTCAGTCACTCAGTCAGTCACTCAGTCACTCATTCACTCAGTCACTCATTCACCCATTCACTTATTCACTCAGTCACTCAGGCACTCATTCACTCAGGCACTCAGGCACTCATTCACTCACTCAGTCACTCACTCACTCATTCACTCAGTCACTCATTCACTCAGTCACTCAGTCAGTCACTCAGTCACTCATTCACGCATTCACTCAGTCACTCAGGCACTCAGTCACTCATTCACCCATTCACTCAGTCACTCAGGCACTCAGTCACACATTCATATTCAGTCACTCAGGCACTCATTCACTCAATCACTCATTCACAAATTCACTCAGTCATTCAGGCACTCAGTCACTCATTAACTCATTCAGTCAGTCACACATTCACTCAGTCACCTGATGGCAAGGCCCCACCTCTTGGTGGCAAGCTCCAGGTTCAGCAGCAGCGCCTCCAACTCCTCCTCTGAGTGAGCAGCAATCACAAGATCATCGGCATACATAACGTGGTTGACCAATAGGGAGCCATCCCTTGATCGCACCCAGGCATCGATCAGCCTCCAATTGTATCTGTACCAGATGGAAATTCCTCCGGTACAGCCATGCAAAGCTTCTCAAACTACGTGGTCGAAATAGATGTTACATAATGTGGGAGCCAGAGGACATCCCTCTTGCACCCCAAGGTGTACAGGGAATGGCTCTGACTCCCGGCCACGTCGTTTTACCCGGGCCCGCTCACCATCATGAAGGTCCTTAATGATCGTGAGCAGAGAGTCAAGGACTCCGAAAGCATGAAGAACAACCCAGAGCCCAGGCCTACTGATGGTATCATAGGCCTTGACCAGGTCAATAAAGCAGAGATGTACGTCTTGCTGGAATTCCCTACACCTCTGCTGTAGCAGACGGACAGAAAATATGGCATCTGTGCAGGACCGCCTTTGCCTGAAACCGCATTGGGGTCTCCGCAAGCCTCCCCTCAGCGCGCCTGGCAAAGGCGATGCTGAATAATCCTTGCCAGGACCTTTCCCGGCCTCACACTGAGGGGTGAGATGCCCCTGTAGTTGTTCTTGCTCGGAACCTGGCATGCATCCGTGATGTGTGGACGCCCCGATGCCGGAACAGCCTGGTTGGTGATTACAGGCCCATGGCCTGCGCAGAAGTCGAGCAGGTGTCCTACCGTTGTCCGTGAGCCTGGTTTCAGTTTACTTTGAAGTACCCTATGTGCCAAAAAGCTTTTTTTTTTTAAATCGGGTTCCATCAACAACAACAAACACTTCGATGAAAAGCTTTCGTGACTGCAAGGATTCACCTTCTTTGGTTCTTTCGGTAAAGTCACCACCACGTAGAATGAGAATAAAAAATAAATAAATTGATAAAATAAAATAACACCAGTAATGTTCTCGCGACGTTTCGGCCACAACAACAAGCGGCCTTCATCAGGTGAAGGGGACGAGACTGTCCGGTAGGACAGCGCTCATTCTACGTGACTTTACCGAAAGAACCCAAGAAGAAAAAACAAACACTGCCACCGCCGATTCGATGGTAAGGAATAGCTGGCCAGAGAAATTTAAATAGCTGGCAAATCATAATCGCAATCTCAACGTCTTCATGTTTATCAAAGGGAAATTGCGGGGGTGGTGGCGAGTTCCGACATTTCTAGCCGCCCGATCTCACCCCCGAACAAAACTTTAATCTCAATAAAAATCGATTGTGATTAAGTATCTCACAATAAATAAATGAAAACCGCCAATGTAAATCTTTCCACCGTGACTACGATGTAGAGAAGCAGCAGCCTCAAAACATGCCGGCGTTACAATGAGGGTTACGGCAAATTTATCGGAGCCGGATCTAACCCTCCGAACGAAACTTCATTCTGAATGAACATCGCTGATAAGGATACAAATGCGATTGTAAATCTTGCCACCGTGACTACGATGTAGAGAAGCAGCAGCCTCTAAACACGCCGGGGTTACAATGAGGGTTACGGCAAATTTATCGGAGCCCGATCTAACCCCCCGAACGAAACTTCATGCTGAATGAACATCGCTGATAAGGATACAAATGCGATTGTAAATATACCACCGTGACTACGATGTAGAGAAGGAGCCTCAAAACACGCCGGTGTTACAATGAGGGTTACGGCAAATTTATCGGAGCCCGATGTAACCCCCTGAACGAAACTTCGTTCTGAATGAACATCGCTGATAAGGATACAAATGCGATTGTAAATATACCACCGTGACTGCGGTGTAGAGAAGCAGCAGCCTCAAAACACGCCGGCGTTACAATGAGGGTTACGGCAAATTTATCGGAGCCCGATCTAACCCCCCGAACGAAACTTCATTCTGAATGAACATCGCTGATAAGGATACAAATACGATTGTAAATATACCACCGTGACTGCGGTGTAGAGAAGCGGCAGCCTCTAAACACGCCGGCGTTACAATGAGGGTTACGGCAAATTTATCGGAGCCCGATCTAAACCCCCCGAACGAAACTTCATTCTGAATGAACATCGCTGATAAGGATACAAATGCGATTGTAAATCTTGCCACCGTGACTACGATGTAGAGAAGCAGCAGCCTCTAAACACGCCGGCGTTACAATGATGGTTACGGCAAATTTATCGGAGCCCGATGTAACCCCCCAAACGAAACTTCATGCTGAATGAACATCGCTGATAAGGATACAAATGCGATTGTAAATCTTGCCACCGTGACTGCGATGTAGAGAAGCAGCAGCCTCTAAACACGCCGGCATTACAATGAGGGTTACGGCAAATTTATCGGAGCCCGATCTAACCCCCCGAACGAAACTTCATGCTGAATGAACGTCGCCGATAAGGATACAAATGCGATTGTAAATATACCACCGTGACTGCGATGTAGAGAAGCGGCAGCCTCTAAACACGCCGGCGTTACAATGAGGGTTACGGCAAATTTATCGGAGCCCGATCTAAACCCCCCGAACGAAACTTCATGCTGAATGAACATCGCTGATAAGGATACAAATGCGATTGTAAATATACCACCGTGACTGCGGTGTAGAGAAGCGGCAGCCTCTAAACACGCCGGCGTTACAATGAGGGTTACGGCAAATTTATCGGAGCCCGATCTAACCCCCCGAACGAAACTTCATGCTGAATGAACGTCGCTGATAAGGATACAAATGCGAATGTAAATATACCACCGTGACTACGGTGTAGAGAAGCAGCAGCCTCAAAACACGCCGGCATTACAATGAGGGTTACGGCAAATTTATCGGAGCCCGATCTAACCACCGAACGAAACTTCATTCTGAATGAACATCGATTATAAGGATCCAATGTGAATGTAAATATACCACCGTTACTGCGATGTAGAGAAGCGGCAGCCTCTAAACACGCCGGCGTTACAATGAGGGTTACGGCAAATTTATCGGAGCCCGATCTAAACCCCCCGAACGAAACTTCATTCTGAATGAACATCGCTGATAAGGATACAAATGCGATTGTAAATATACCACCGTGACTGCGATGTAGAGAAGGAGCCTCAAAACACGCCGGCGTTACAATGAGGGTTACGGCAAATTTATCGGAGCCCGATCTAACCCCCCGAACGAAACTTCGTTCTGAATGAACATCGCTGATAAGGATACAAATGCGATTGTAAATATACCACCGTGACTACGATGTAGAGAAGGAGCCTCTAAACACGCCGGCGTTACAATGAGGGTTACGGCAAATTTATCGGAGCCCGATCTAACCCCCCGAACGAAACTTCATGCTGAATGAACATCGCCGATAAGGATACAAATGCGATTGTAAATATACCACCGTGACTGCGGTGTAGAGAAGCGGCAGCAAGCTCTAAACACGCCGGCGTTAGGGTAAGAAAATAAAACCAAACGACAACGAAAAAAAAACGTCGCTTGAACGACGTGGCCGCCCGAGATGGGGCGGCCGCTTGCGGGCAAGTGACATTCGCAGCTCGCCGAATTATTTTGTCGCTGACCGAGGCGATAGCTCCGCTCGTCGCCTCGGGGCAAGCGTGCGGGGAGAACGGGCGGTCGGCAAAGTGTGCCGACCGCCTCCCGGTTTGAGAGAATCAAACGTAAGAAAAAAAAAAGGGGGCCGGAGAATCGAGGTTCCACTCTATGGGGGCGACGGCTGACACGACCCTTTAGAGGATTGTCCGTCGCGGGTGTGGGTTTGGGCGAAGCTTCCAGAGAGGCGGGGGGGGGTGGAGGCGATGGTCGGAGAGGACACGGGAGTTCAAGCGCCAAGGACCGAAGGCCGGGCAGCGTCCCGAGTAAAGTCTCCCGGGGGAAAAGCAAACGACGGGTTACGGACGTAGCCACGTCTGCGCAATGGGCGATGGCAACGGGCCGCTGAGCCGAGACCGGCGTACGGCGCGCGAACGGACGGACGGACGGTCCGCAGGTCGACCCGAGGGCCCGCCGAATGTGGTCGGGATGAGGGCTCTTGTCGCCCCGACAGTTTTGATCCTTCACCTGAAGAAGGCCGCTTGTGTTGTGGCCGAAAGGTGGTGAGGATTCTATCGTATTATATTGTTTTTATTTTTCGATTTAAAGCTTTCGTGACTGCAAGGATTCATCTTCTTTGGTTCTTTCCGTAAAGTCGCCACCACGTAGAATGAGAATAAAATAATTAAATTGATCAAATAAAATAACACTATAAAATTCTCACGACGTTTCGGCCACGACACAAGCGGCCTTCATCAGGTGAAGGGACTGGACCGTTTCCTCCCACACAGCTTAAAGGTCGCGACCTGGGCGTGGCTGTCTCCACTCCAACGCTGTCCTCTGGACAGTCCGGTCCCTTCACCTGATGAAGGCCACTTGTTGTGGCCGAAACGTCGTGAGAATTTTATCGTGTTATTTTATTTTATTGTTTTATTCTCATTCTACGTGGTGACGTTTGCCGGAATAAACCAAAGGAGATTGTAAGGGATTTGGGAGGAGAGATTCAAACGTAAAAAAAGGTGCCGGGGAAGCGAGGGATGACTCTATGGGGTGGGTGGGGGAGCGATGGTTGACGACCTTTTAGAGGAGGAGGAGGAGGAGGATTTGACCGAAGGCGGTGGGGGGTGAACGGAGCTTCCAGAGCCGCCGGGAGCCTCTCGTGCTCTAGAAAGGGGACATCGCAAGGGAGGGCTGGAAAACGGTCGCAGAGGCGACGGGGCTTCAAGCGAGTAAAGTAGGGAACGCTTTACGATAAGTAACATTTAAAAAAAACGATTTTTTTTCTTTTAAAACACACGCTTTTATGAAATGCGCTGGCAATGGAAGAACTCCACGGCACCAGGAGGTGTCCCTGAAGCTTGCCACGATGTAAAGGGGTTGAGCGTGGACAATTAGACCCCAGCCGAAACACAATGATGGTGCGCTGTTTCTTGAGTTGTACGCCTGGTGGCGTTGTCTGGTCCAACACCAGCGGGGAGACTAAGGGCTCTAAAAAAAGCCGTCTCTGGTGTGGACCAATGAAATTCAAGGACAGTGCCAATATTATTATCAGAGTTGTCTCTTTTTGTTTGCATTTTTGACCGCTTGCGTTGTGGTTATTGCAAACACGATCCCCTTGTATAAAGGTGTCAGTTTTTTTGGTGCCAGCTAAAAGGGTAAAAACCTATTACTGAAATAAAATAAATAAAATATTGTTTAAAAATATGTCTTATTTTTTTTTTATTATAGAATATTAGTAATCGTCATCGGTATGACGTAAGTAAGTCAAGTTTGCAGTCGATACCACATTGGGATGTGGGTTCAAGTCGAGTTGCACGATTTGGGGATGCAAACAACAGTTTCGGTTTACTTGAAGCTCACTTTATTTAAGTCGGTGTAGTCCCTGTGAGCCATCCGGCTCTTGAATCGGGCGCTGCCACGACAGACGAAGAAACTAAAACACGAAAACATCTTGAAGTGACTACCATGTGTTGACCGTGCAAAACAGAATATCCATGAGAGAAAAAAAACCCGGCAACAAACAGCATCGACGGACAGAGTAGAGTTCAATGAAAGCGTTTTAAAAAGCCAACTCCTGTTGGTATTGATGATGATGATGTTGATGATGATGACGTGGGCGATTTGTGATGATGTTAATTTATCAATTGTACCTAAATACTGTTGATCAAAGTTATCAAGCTACCATTCCCCTTCGTTGGTTCCGTGATTTGAGTCATTCCTCATTCACTCAGTCACTCATTCGCTCAGGCACTCAGTCACCCATTCACCCAGTCACTCATTCACTCAGTCACTCAGTCACTCAGTCACCCATTCACCCATTCATTCAGTCACTCAGTCACTCAGTCACCCATTCACTCATTCACTCAGGCAGTCATTCACTCATTCACTCAGGCACTCATTCACTCAGTCACTCAGGCACTCAGGCACTCATTCACTCAGTCACTCATTCACTCAGGCACTCATTCACTCAGGCACTCAGTCACCCATTCACTCATTCACTCAGTCACCCATTCACTCATTCACTCAGTCACTCAGGCACTCATTCACCCATTCACTCAGGCACTCGTTCACTCAGTCACTCAGGCACTCATTCACTCAAAAAACCGGCAACAAACAGCATCGACGGACAGAGTAGAGTTCAATGAAAGCGTTTTAAATAGCCAACTCTTGTTGGTATTGATGATGATGACGTTGATGATGATGTGGGCGATTTGTGATGATGTTAATTTATCAATTGTACCTAAATACTGTTGATCAAAGTTATCAAGCTACCATTCCCCTTCGTTGGTTCCGTGGTTTGAGTCATTCCTCATTCACTCAGTCACTCATTCATTCAGTCACTCAGACACTCAGGCACTCAATCACTCAGTCACGCAGTCACTCATTCATTCAGTCACTCAGACACTCAGGCACTCATTCACTCCTTCACTCAGTCACTCATTCACTCATTCACCCATTCACTCATTCACTCATTCACTCAGGCACTCAGGCACTCATTCACTCAGTCACTCAGGCACTCAGATTAATTTAACATTGAACCCTATGGGAGATTAATTTAACATTGAATCCTATGGGAGATTAATTTAACATTGAACCCTATGGGAGATTAATTTAACATTGAATCCTATGGGAGATTAATTTAACCCTATGGGATATTAATTTAACATTGAACCCTATGGGAGATTCACTTAACATTGAACCCTATGGGAGATTAATTTAACATTGAACCCTATGGGAGATTAATTTAACATTGAACCCTATGGGAGATTAATTTAACATTTAACCCTATGGGATATTAATTTAACATTGAACCCTATGGGAGATTCACTTAACATTGAACCCTATGGGAGATTAATTTAACATTGAACCCTATGGGATATTAATTTAACATTGAACCCTATGGGATATTAATTTAACATTGAACCCTATGGGAGATTAATTTAACATGAAGCCTATGGGATATTAATTTAACATTAAACCCTATGGGATATTAATTTAACATTGAACCCTATGGGAGATTAATTTAACATTGAACCCTATGGGAGATTAATTTAACATTGAATCCTATGGGAGATTAATTTAACATTTAACCCTATGGGATATTAATTTAACATTGAACCCTATGGGAGATTCACTTAACATTGAACCCTATGGGAGATTAATTTAACATTTAACCCTATGGGATATTAATTTAACATTGAACCCTATGGGAGATTCACTTAACATTGAACCCTATGGGAGATTAATTTAACATTGAACCCTATGGGATATTAATTTAACATTAAACCCTATGGGATATTAATTTAACATTGAACCCTATGGGAGACTAATTTAACATTGGACCCTATGGCAGATTAATTTAACATTGAACCCTATGGGAGATTAATTTAACATTGAACCCTATGGGAGATTAATTTAACATTGAACCCTATGTGAGATTAATTTAACATTTAACCCTATGGGATATTAATTTAACATTGAACCCTATGGGAGATTCACTTAACATTGAACCCTATGGGAGATTAATTTAACATTGAACCCTATGGGATATTAATTTAACATTAAACCCTATGGGATATTAATTTAACATTGAACCCTATGGGAGACTAATTTAACATTGGACCCTATGGCAGATTAATTTAACATTGAACCCTATGGGAAATTAATTTAACATTGAACCCTATGGGAGATTAATTTAACATTGAACCCTATGGGAGATTAATTTGACATTGAACCTTATGGGATATTAATTTAACATTGAACCCTATGGGAGATTAATTTAACATTGAACCCTATGGCAGATTAATTTAACATTGAACCCTATGGCAGATTAATTTAACATTGAACCCTATGGGATATTAATTTAACATTGAACCCTATGGGAGATTAATTTAACATTGAACCCTATCTATGGGAGATTAATTTAACATTGAACCCTATGGGATATTAATTTAACATTGAACCCTATGGAAGGTTAATTTAACATTGAACCCTATGGGAGATTAATTTAACACTGAACCCTATGAGATATTAATTGAACATTGAACCTAATGGTAGGTTAATTTAACATTGAACTTAATGGGAGATTAATTTAACATTGAACCCTATGGGATATTAATGTAACATTGAATCCGATGGGAGATTAATTTAACATAGAACCCTATGGGAGATTAATTTAACATGAACCCTATGGGAGACTAATTTAACATTGAATCCTATGGGAGATTAATTTGACGTGAACCCTATAGGATATTAATTTTACATTGAACCCTATGGGAGATTAATTTAACATGAACCCTATGGGAGACTAATTTAACATTGAACCCTATGGGAGATTAATTTGACATGAACCCTATAGGATATTAATTTTACATTGAACCTAATGGGAGATTAATTTAACATTGAACCCTATGGGATATTAATTTAACATTGAACCTTATGGGATATTAATTTAACATTGAACCCTATGGGAGATTAATTTAACATTGAACGCTATGGGAGATTAATTTAACATGGAACCCTATCTATGGGAGATTAATTTAACATTGAACCCTATCTATGGGAGATTAATTTAACATTGAACCCTATGGGAGATTAATTTAACATTGAACCATATGGGAGATTAATTTAACATTGAAACCTATGGCAGATTAATTCAACAAGAACCCTATGGGATATTAATTTAACATTGAACCTTATGGGATATAAATTTAACATTGAACCCTATGGGATATTAATTTAACATTGAACCCTATGGGATATTAATTTAACATTGAACCCTATGGGATATTAATTTAACATTGAACCCTATGGGATATTAATTTAACATTGAACCCTATGGGAGACTAATTTAACATTGAACGCTATGGGATATTAATTTAACATGGAACCCTATGGGAGATTAATTTAACATTGAACCCTATGGGATATTAATTTAACATTGAACCCTATGGGATATTAATTTAACATTGAACCCTATGGGATATTAATTTAACATTGAACCGTATGGGATATTAATTTAACATTGAACTCTATGGGATATTATTTTAACATTGAACCCTATGGGATATTAATTTAACATTGAACCCTATGGGAGATTAATTTAACATTGAACTCTATGGGATATTAATTTAACATTGAACCCTATGGGATATCAATTTAACATTGAACCCTATGGGATATTAATTTAACAGTGAACCCTATGGGATATTAATTTAACATTGAGCCCTATGGGATATTAATTTAACATTGAACCCTATGGGATATTAATTTAACATTGAACCCTATGGGATATTAATTTAACATTGAACCCTATGGGATATTAATTTAACATTGAATCCTGTGGGATATTAATTTAACATGGAACCCTATGGGATATTAATTTAACATTGAACCCTATGGGATATTAATTTAACATTGAACCCTATGGGAG
This sequence comes from Petromyzon marinus, assembly GCF_048934315.1. Taxonomy (NCBI): domain Eukaryota; kingdom Metazoa; phylum Chordata; class Hyperoartia; order Petromyzontiformes; family Petromyzontidae; genus Petromyzon; species Petromyzon marinus. The sequence goes on along the minus strand of NC_133745.1, from coordinate 22,835,141 downwards.
ATTAATTTAACATTGAACCCTATGGGATATTAATTTAACATTGAACCCTATGGGAGATTAATTTAACATTGAACCCTATGGGATATTAATTTAATATTGAACCCTATGGCAGATTAATTTAACATGAACCCTATGGGATATTAATTTAACATTGAACCCTATGGGATATTAATTTAACATTGAACCCTATGGGATATTAATTTAACATTGAACCCTATGGGAGATTAATTTAACATTGAACCCTATGGGAGATTAATTTAATATTGAACCCTATGGCAGATTAATTTAACATGAACCCTATGGGATATTAATTCAACATTGAACCCTATCGGATATTAATTTAACATTGAACCCTATGGGAGATTAATTTAACATTTAACCCTATGGGATATTAATTTAACATTGAACCCTATGGGAGATTAATTTAACATTGAACCCTATGGGAGATTAATTTAACATTGAACCCTATGGGATATTAATTTAACAGTGAACCCTATGGGATATTAATTTAACATTGAACCCTATGGGATATTAATTTAACATTGAACCCTATGGGATATTAATTTAACATTGAACCCTATGGGATATTAATTTAACATTGAACCCTATGGGATATTAATTTAACATTGAATCCTGTGGGATATTAATTTAACATGGAACCCTATGGGATATTAATTTAACATTGAACCCTATGGGATATTAATTTAACATTGAACCCTATGGGATATTAATTTAACATTGAACCCTATGGGATATTAATTTAATATTGAACCCTATGGCAGATTAATTTAACATGAACCCTATGGGATATTAATTTAACATTGAACCCTATCGGATATTAATTTAACATTGAACCCTATGGGAGATTAATTTAACATTTAACCCTATGGGATATTAATTTAACATTGAACCCTATGGGAGATTAATTTAACATTGAACCCTATGGGAAATTAATTTAACATTGAACCCTATGGGATATTAATTTAACAGTGAACCCTATGGGATATTAATTTAACATTGAACCCTATGGGATATTAATTTAACATTGAACCCTATGGGATATTAATTTAACATTGAACCCTATGGGATATTAATTTAACATTGAACCCTATGGGATATTAATTTAACATTGAATCCTGTGGGATATTAATTTAACATGGAACCCTATGGGATATTAATTTAACATTGAACCCTATGGGATATTAATTTAACATTGAACCCTATGGGAGATTAATTTAACATTGAACCCTATGGGATATTAATTTAATATTGAACCCTATGGCAGATTAATTTAACATGAACCCTATGGGATATTAATTTAACATTGAACCCTATGGGATATTAATTTAACATTGAACCCTATGGGAGATTAATTTAACATTGAACCCTATGGGAGATTAATTTAACATTGAACCCTATGGGAGATTAATTTAATATTGAACCCTATGGCAGATTAATTTAACATGAACCCTATGGGATATTAATTTAACATTGAACCCTATCGGATATTAATTTAACATTGAACCCTATGGGAGATTAATTTAACATTTAACCCTATGGGATATTAATTTAACATTGAACCCTATGGGAGATTAATTTAACATTGAACCCTATGGGAGATTAATTTAACATTGAACCCTATGGGATATTAATTTAACATTGAACCCTATGGGAGGTTAATTTAACATTGAACCCTATGGGAGATTGATTTAACACTGAACCCTATGAGATATTAATTGAACATTGAACCTAATGGTAGGTTAATTTAACATTGAACCTAATGGGAGATTAATTTAACATTGAACCCTATGGGATATTAATGTAACATTGAATCCGATGGGAGATTAATTTAACATAGAACCCTATGGGAGATTAATTTAACATGAACCCTATGGGAGACTAATTTAACATTGAATCCTATGGGAGATTAATTTGACTTGAACCCTATAGGATATTAATTTTACATTGAACCTTATGGGATATTAATTTAACATTGAACCCTATGGGAGATTAATTTGACATGAACCCTATAGGATATTAATTTTACATTGAACCTAATGGGAGATTAATTTAACATTGAACCCTATGGGATATTAATTTAACATTGAACCTTATGGGATATTAATTTAACATTGAACCCTATGGGAGATTAATTTAACATTGAACGCTATGGGAGATTAATTTAACATGGAACCCTATCTATGGGAGATTAATTTAACATTGAACCCTATCTATGGGAGATTAATTTAACATTGAACCCTATGGGAGATTAATTTAACATTGAACCATATGGGAGATTAATTTAACATTGAAACCTATGGCAGATTAATTCAACAAGAACCCTATGGGATATTAATTTAACATTGAACCTTATGGGATATAAATTTAACATTGAACCCTATGGGATATTAATTTAACATTGAACCCTATGGGATATTAATTTAACATTGAACCCTATGGGATATTAATTTAACATTGAACCCTATGGGATATTAATTTAACATTGAACCCTATGGGAGACTAATTTAACATTGAACGCTATGGGATATTAATTTAACATGGAACCCTATGGGAGATTAATTTAACATTGAACCCTATGGGATATTAATTTAACATTGAACCCTATGGGATATTAATTTAACATTGAACCCTATGGGATATTAATTTAACATTGAACCGTATGGGATATTAATTTAACATTGAACTCTATGGGATATTATTTTAACATTGAACCCTATGGGATATTAATTTAACATTGAACCCTATGGGAGATTAATTTAACATTGAACTCTATGGGATATTAATTTAACATTGAACCCTATGGGATATCAATTTAACATTGAACCCTATGGGATATTAATTTAACAGTGAACCCTATGGGATATTAATTTAACATTGAACCCTATGGGATATTAATTTAACATTGAACCCTATGGGATATTAATTTAACATTGAACCCTATGGGATATTAATTTAACATTGAACCCTATGGGATATTAATTTAACATTGAATCCTGTGGGATATTAATTTAACATGGAACCCTATGGGATATTAATTTAACATTGAACCCTATGGGATATTAATTTAACATTGAACCCTATGGGAGATTAATTTAACATTGCACCCTATGGGATATTAATTTAATATTGAACCCTATGGCAGATTAATTTAACATGAACCCTATGGGATATTAATTTAACATTGAACCCTATGGGATATTAATTTAACATTGAACCCTATGGGATATTAATTTAACATTGAACCCTATGGGAGATTAATTTAACATTGAACCCTATGGGATATTAATTTAATATTGAACCCTATGGCAGATTAATTTAACATGAACCCTATGGGATATTAATTTAACATTGAACCCTATGGGATATTAATTTAACATTGAACCCTATGGGATATTAATTTAACATTGAACCTTACTTACGAAGTCTGACAGCCTTGAACCTCAAGAAACTCACGAACTCCCCCCCGTCCCTCTCCGCCAATCAGAGACGCCCTCCCTACCGTCACGCGCCCGCTCTCTCGACCAATCCGCGCGGCAGCCTTCAGCCCCCCCCCCCGTCACTTTCCCGCCAATTTCCGGCCGATATCGTTCGCCGCCACGAAGCAAGCGCTCTCTGAGGGGAATTTTTGTTTAATTTATTTAACAATTACTCGACTTTTGAGTTAATTTCTGAGGAGAAAGGCGAGTGGGGGACGTTCGCCATGCCTCCGCCCTACATGGACGGCTCTGTGAAGCGTATGCGACTGGTCAACTTCGTGTGAGTTTTGTATTTTTTTTAAATAAAACATTCAAACGAACGATTTAAATATAAAAAACATCGATTTTGTTATCTTGCGTATCTCAGCCTCTCCGCGATCCTGGGCCTCCCTGTACACTACACTAAACTATACACTACTGCACATTGCACTGTACACTACACTCCTATACACTGCACTGTTATACATTACACTGTTATACATTACGCTGTTATACATTACACTATACTACACTGTTAATACATTACACTGCTATACACTACACTATACTACACTATACTATACACTACACTGCTATACATTACACTGCTATACACCACTATAATACACTACACTTTACACCACTACTATACACTACACTATAATACACTACACTTTACACTACACTATACACTACTGTACATTGCACTGTACACTACACTACTATACACTACACTGCTATACACTACACTACCATACACTACACTATACGCTACACTGCTATACACTACACTACTATACACTACACTATACACTACACTACTATACACTTCACTACTATACACTACACAGCTATACACTACACTATACACTACTATACACTACACTACTATACACTACACTATACACTACACTACTATACACTACACTACTATAAATAACACTACTATACACTACACTATACACTACACTATACACTACTACACTACTATACACTACACTGCTATACACTACACTGCTATACACTACACTGCTATACACTACACTATACACTACACTATTATACACTACACTGCTATACATTACACTATAATACACTACAGTGAGGGAAATAAGTATTTGATCCCCTGCTGATTTTGTACGTTTGCCCACTGACAAAGAAATGATCAGTCTATAATTTTAATGGTAGGTTTATTTGAACAGCGAGAGACAGAATAACAACAACAAAAAAATCCAGAAAAACGCGTGTCAAAAATGTTACAAATTGATTTGCATTTCAATGAGGGAAATAAGTATTTGACCCCCCTCTGCAAAAGACGACTTAGTACTTGGTGGCAAAACCCTTGATGGCAATCACAGAGGTCAGACGTTTCTTGTAGTTGGCCTCCAGGTTTGCACACATCTCAGGAGGGATTTTGTCCCACTCCTCTTTGCAGATCTTCTCCAAGTCATTAAAGTTTCGAGGCTGACGTTTGGCAACTCGAACCTTCAGCTCCCTCCACAGATTTTCTACGGGATTAAGGTCTGGAGACTGGCTAGGCCACTCCAGGACCTTAATGTGCTTCTTCTTGAGCCACTCCTTTGTTGCCTTGGCCGTGTGTTTTGGGGTCATTGTCATGCTGGAATACCCATCCACGGACCCATTTTCAATGCCCTGGCCGAGGGAAGGAGGTTCTCACCCAAGATTTGACGGTACCTGGCCCCGTCCATCGTCCCTTTGATGCGGTGAAATTGTCCTGTCCCCTTAGCAGAAAAACACCCCCAAAGCATAATGTTTCCACCTCCATGTTTGACGGTGGGGATGGTGTTCTTGGGGTCATAGGCAGCATTCCTCCTCCTCCTCCAAACACGGCGAGTTGAGTTGATGCCAAAGAGCTCCATTTTGGTCTCATCTGACCACAACATTTTCACCCAGTTGTCCTCTGAATGATTCAGATGTTCATTGGCAAACTTCAGACGGGCATGTATATTTGTGCTTTCTTGAGCAGGGGGACCTTGCGGGCGCTGCAGGATTTCAGTCCTTCACGGCGTAGTGTGTCACCAATTGTTTTCTTGGTGACTATGGTCCCAGCTGCCTTGAGATCATTGACAAGATTCTCCCGTGTCGTTCCGGGCTGATTCCTCACCGTTCTCATGATCATTGCAACTCCACGAGGTGAGATCTTGCATGGAGCCCCAGGCCGAGGGAGATTGACAGTTCTTTTGTGTTTCTTCCATTTGCGAATAATCGCACCAACTGTTGTCACCTTCTCACCAAGCTGCTTGGCAATGGTCTTGTAAGCCCATTCCAGCCTTGTGTAGGTCTACAATCTTGTCTCTGACATCCTTGGAGAGCTCTGTGGTCTTGGCCATGGTGGAGAGTTTGGAATCTGATTGATTGATTGATTGCTTCTGTGGACAGGTGTCTTTTATACAGGTAACAAGCTGAGATTAGGAGCACTCCCTTTAAGAGTGTGCTCCTAATCTCAGCTCGCTACCTGTATAAAAGACACCTGGGAGCCACAAATCGTTCTGATTGAGAGGGGGTCAAATACTTATTTCCCTCATTAAAATGCAAATCAATTTATAACATTTTTGACATCTGGATTTGTTGTTGTTATTCTGTCTCTCACTTCAAATAAACTTACCATTAAAATTATAGACTGAGCATTCATTTGTCAGTGGTACAAACGTACAAAATCAGCAGGGGATCAAATACTTTTTTTCCCTCACTGTACAGCAGAGGTGTAGGGAATTCCAACAAGACCTACATCTCTGCTTTATTGACCTGGTCAAGGCCTATGATACCATCAGTAGGCCTGGGCTCTGAGTTGTTTTTCGTGCTTTTGGAGTCCCTGACCCTCTGCTCACGATCATTAAGGACCTTCATGATGGTGAGCGGGCCCGGGTAAAACTACGTGGCCGGGAGTCAGAGCCGTTCCCTGTTCACCTTGGGGTGCGACAGGGATGTCCTCTGGCTCCCACATTATTTAACATCTGTTTTGACCACGTAGTTCGTGAAGCCTTCAATAGCTGTACCAGGGGAATCTCCATTTGGTACAGATATAATCGGAGGCTGATCGATGCCCGGGTGCGGTCAAGGGATGGCTCCCTATTACTCAACCATGTTATGTATGCCGATGATTTGGTAATAGCTGCTCATTCAGAGGAGGAGTTGGAGACGCTGCTGCTGAGACTGGAGCGTGCCACTAAGAGATGGGGCCTTACCATCAGCCCCACCAAAACTAAGCACCTGCCTGGGTATTTTGTACCATCGGCCACTCCACCCCCATAACTCCCAATCGGTGATGGGGCAGTTGTGGAGAGAGTGGAGAGTTTCCCATACCTGGGCAGTGTGCTTATGACCGGCTCCAGTTGAACAGCAGAGGTCTCACTCCGAATCAGTCGAGCGGCAATATCTTTTCATCGGTTGCGTAACGCTGTGTGGAAGCTACCTGGTCTTTCGCTCCGCACTAAGCTTCAGGTCTTCTCGGCCACGGTCATTCCCTCCCTTCTCTACGCTTGCGAAACGTGGACCCTCTTAATGGAACATCTTCGCTGGTTAGAAACATTTAGGCTAGCCTGCCTACGATCCATCCTGGGTTTAACCAGGTTGGATTGTGTGAGGAGCTCACAAATCCTTGAAAGATCTGGACAACGTCCCATCGGTGAGCTCCTCCGGCAGTCAAGGCTGCGTTGGCTGGGTCATGTAGCCCGCATGCCCAGCCACCGCATGCCGAAACAGCTTTTGTTCGGCCGGATCGAGGGGGCTAAACGGGCGCGGCACGGGCTAGAGAAGAGATGGAGTGATGTGGTACGGGAGGACGTGGAGCTGAGTGGACTTGCCGATGACTGGTACCAGTGGTGTCAAGATCGGCCTCTGTGGAGGAGGCTCGTGAAGGACGCTACTGGGCAGTTGGAGGCAGTTGCCCTCAAACAACAACGGAGGGCGGAGGAGCGACGCTCACAACAACGAGCGGAGCGCCGGGTGGCTAAAGCACAGCAGGTTGGCACAGTAGGGGGCACAGGTGGTGCATCAGCCAGTCATCTCAGTCAGTCGACCCGTGGCACCTGGGTCTGCCCCGTGACCTGCCAGCGGGCGTTCGACACTTCACGTGGCCTCAAGGTGCACATGGCCTGGCACAAGCGTCGTGGTGACGTCACCGCCACTTAGTGGCGAATGGCGGTTGTTGTCTGTGTATCTGTGTGTGTGTGTCGTGTGTGTCTGCGTGTGTGTGTCTGTGTCTCTGCTTCTGTGTGTCTCTGTGTATGTGTGAGTGTCTGTGTGTGTGTGTCACTGTGTGTATCTGTTTGTGTATCTGTGTTGTATGTGTGTCTCTGCATGTTTGTGTGTCCATGTGTGTCTTTGTGTGTGTGTCTCTGTGTGTCTGTGTGTGTCTGTGTGTCTATCTTTGTGTCTCTGCCATCATCACCACGTGTCGGCTAGGAGATGTTAACTACCTCACCTGGTATGCAGGAGGTCATGGGTTCGATCCCAACCCTGGCGATGCCAGCTTCTGTATGCGTGTCCCGACTTTTGGGCCTCCCTGTATAATAATAACCCCATGTGTCCTGACTTTTGGGCCACCCTGTATAATTATTGTAAGCCTATGTGTATAGCCACTCACTCAGCCACCCACTAAGTCACTCACCCACTCACTCAGCTGCTCACTCAGGCACTTAGAAACTTATTCACTCACTCAGCCACTCACTAACTGTCCTAATCACTCACTCAGCCACTCAGAAATTTACTCCCCTAATCACTCACTCAGCCATTCACTTCGCCACTCAGAAACTCATTCACTCAGCCACTCACTCCAATCTCCCCATCTCCCTCTCCCCATCTCCCCCCCCCATCTCTCCCTCCCTCATCTCCCCTCCCCATCTCCCCCCATCTCTCCCACCCCCCCATCTCCCCCCCCATCTCCCCCCCCATCTCCCCAATCTCCCCCCATCACTCCCCTCCCCATCTCTCCCAATCTCTCCCCATCTCCCCCCCATCTCTCCAACCTCCCCATCTCCCCCCATCTCTCCCACCCCCCCCCATCTCCCTCCCCATCTCCCCCCATCTCCCCAATCTCCCCCCAACACTCCCCTCCCCATCTCCCCCCC
>NC_133745.1:22821746-22826475 GCF_048934315.1 Petromyzon marinus | reverse complement strand
GTGTGTGTCTGTGTGTGTGTGTCTGTGTGTGTGTGTGTCTGTGTGTGTGTGTCTGTGTGTGTGTGTGTCTGTGTGTGTGTGTCTGTGTGTGTGTGTGTCTGTGTGTGTGTGTCTGTGTGTGTGTGTGTCTGTGTGTGTGTGTGTCTGTGTGTGTGTGTGTCTGTGTGTGTGTGTGTCTGTGTGTGTGTGTGTCTGTGTGTGTGTGTGTCTGTGTGTGTGTGTGTCTGTGTGTGTGTGTGTCTGTGTGTGTGTGTGTCTGTGTGTGTGTGTGTCTGTGTGTGTGTGTGTCTGTGTGTGTGTGTGTCTGTGTGTGTGTGTGTCTGTGTGTGTGTGTGTCTGTGTGTGTGTGTCTGTGTGTGTGTGTGTCTGTGTGTGTGTGTCTGTGTGTGTGTGTGTCTGTGTGTGTGTGTGTCTGTGTGTGTGTGTGTCTGTGTGTGTGTGTGTCTGTGTGTGTGTGTGTCTGTGTGTGTGTGTGTCTGTGTGTGTGTGTGTCTGTGTGTGTGTGTGTCTGTGTGTGTGTGTGTCTGTGTGTGTGTGTGTCTGTGTGTGTGTGTGTCTGTGTGTGTGTGTGTCTGTGTGTGTGTGTGTCTGTGTGTGTGTGTGTCTGTGTGTGTGTGTGTCTGTGTGTGTGTGTGTCTGTGTGTGTGTGTGTCTGTGTGTGTGTGTGTCTGTGTGTGTGTGTGTCTGTGTGTGTGTGTGTCTGTGTGTGTGTGTGTCTGTGTGTGTGTGTGTCTGTGTGTGTGTGTGTCTGTGTGTGTGTGTGTCTGTGTGTGTGTGTGTCTGTGTGTGTGTGTGTCTGTGTGTGTGTGTGTCTGTGTGTGTGTGTGTCTGTGTGTGTGTGTGTCTGTGTGTGTGTGTGTCTGTGTGTGTGTGTGTCTGTGTGTGTGTGTGTCTGTGTGTGTGTGTGTCTGTGTGTGTGTGTGTCTGTGTGTGTGTGTGTCTGTGTGTGTGTGTGTCTGTGTGTGTGTGTGTCTGTGTGTGTGTGTGTCTGTGTGTGTGTGTGTCTGTGTGTGTGTGTGTCTGTGTGTGTGTGTGTCTGTGTGTGTGTGTGTCTGTGTGTGTGTGTGTCTGTGTGTGTGTGTGTCTGTGTGTGTGTGTGTCTGTGTGTGTGTGTGTCTGTGTGTGTGTGTGTCTGTGTGTGTGTGTGTCTGTGTGTGTGTGTGTCTGTGTGTGTGTGTGTCTGTGTGTGTGTGTGTCTGTGTGTGTGTGTGTCTGTGTGTGTGTGTGTCTGTGTGTGTGTGTGTCTGTGTGTGTGTGTGTCTGTGTGTGTGTGTGTCTGTGTGTGTGTGTGTCTGTGTGTGTGTGTGTCTGTGTGTGTGTGTGTCTGTGTGTGTGTGTGTCTGTGTGTGTGTGTGTCTGTGTGTGTGTGTGTCTGTGTGTGTGTGTGTCTGTGTGTGTGTGTGTCTGTGTGTGTGTGTGTCTGTGTGTGTGTGTGTCTGTGTGTGTGTGTGTCTGTGTGTGTGTGTGTCTGTGTGTGTGTGTGTCTGTGTGTGTGTGTGTCTGTGTGTGTGTGTGTCTGTGTGTGTGTGTGTCTGTGTGTGTGTGTGTCTGTGTGTGTGTGTGTCTGTGTGTGTGTGTGTCTGTGTGTGTGTGTGTCTGTGTGTGTGTGTGTCTGTGTGTGTGTGTGTCTGTGTGTGTGTGTGTCTGTGTGTGTGTGTGTCTGTGTGTGTGTGTGTCTGTGTGTGTGTGTGTCTGTGTGTGTGTGTGTCTGTGTGTGTGTGTGTCTGTGTGTGTGTGTGTCTGTGTGTGTGTGTGTCTGTGTGTGTGTGTGTCTGTGTGTGTGTGTGTCTGTGTGTGTGTGTGTCTGTGTGTGTGTGTGTCTGTGTGTGTGTGTGTCTGTGTGTGTGTGTGTCTGTGTGTGTGTGTGTCTGTGTGTGTGTGTGTCTGTGTGTGTGTGTGTCTGTGTGTGTGTGTGTCTGTGTGTGTGTGTGTCTGTGTGTGTGTGTGTGTCTGTGTGTGTGTGTGTGTCTGTGTGTGTGTGTGTGTCTGTGTGTGTGTGTGTGTCTGTGTGTGTGTGTGTCTGTGTGTGTGTGTGTGTCTGTGTGTGTGTGTGTGTCTGTGTGTGTGTGTGTGTCTGTGTGTGTGTGTCTGTGTGTGTGTGTGTCTGTGTGTGTGTGTGTCTGTGTGTGTGTGTGTCTGTGTGTGTGTGTGTGTCTGTGTGTGTGTGTGTCTGTGTGTGTGTGTGTCTGTGTGTGTGTGTGTGTGTGTGTCTGTGTGTGTGTGTGTCTGTGTGTGTGTGTGTCTGTGTGTGTGTGTGTCTGTGTGTGTGTGTGTCTGTGTGTGTGTGTGTCTGTGTGTGTGTGTGTCTGTGTGTGTGTGTGTCTGTGTGTGTGTGTGTCTGTGTGTGTGTGTGTCTGTGTGTGTGTGTGTCTGTGTGTGTGTGTGTCTGTGTGTGTGTGTGTCTGTGTGTGTGTGTGTCTGTGTGTGTGTGTGTCTGTGTGTGTGTGTGTCTGTGTGTGTGTGTGTCTGTGTGTGTGTGTGTCTGTGTGTGTGTGTGTCTGTGTGTGTGTGTGTCTGTGTGTGTGTGTGTCTGTGTGTGTGTGTGTCTGTGTGTGTGTGTGTCTGTGTGTGTGTGTGTCTGTGTGTGTGTGTGTCTGTGTGTGTGTGTCTTGTGTGTGTGTGTGTCTGTGTGTGTGTGTGTCTGTGTGTGTGTGTGTCTGTGTGTGTGTGTGTCTGTGTGTGTGTGTGTCTGTGTGTGTGTGTGTCTGTGTGTGTGTGTGTCTGTGTGTGTGTGTGTCTGTGTGTGTGTGTGTCTGTGTGTGTGTGTGTCTGTGTGTGTGTGTGTCTGTGTGTGTGTGTGTCTGTGTGTGTGTGTGTCTGTGTGTGTGTGTGTCTGTGTGTGTGTGTGTCTGTGTGTGTGTGTGTCTGTGTGTGTGTGTGTCTGTGTGTGTGTGTGTCTGTGTGTGTGTGTGTCTGTGTGTGTGTGTGTCTGTGTGTGTGTGTGTCTGTGTGTGTGTGTGTCTGTGTGTGTGTGTGTCTGTGTGTGTGTGTGTCTGTGTGTGTGTGTGTCTGTGTGTGTGTGTGTCTGTGTGTGTGTGTGTCTGTGTGTGTGTGTGTCTGTGTGTGTGTGTGTCTGTGTGTGTGTGTGTCTGTGTGTGTGTGTGTCTGTGTGTGTGTGTGTCTGTGTGTGTGTGTGTCTGTGTGTGTGTGTGTCTGTGTGTGTGTGTGTCTGTGTGTGTGTGTGTCTGTGTGTGTGTGTGTCTGTGTGTGTGTGTGTCTGTGTGTGTGTGTGTCTGTGTGTGTGTGTGTCTGTGTGTGTGTGTGTCTGTGTGTGTGTGTGTCTGTGTGTGTGTGTGTCTGTGTGTGTGTGTCTGTGTGTGTGTGTGTCTGTGTGTGTGTGTGTCTGTGTGTGTGTGTGTCTGTGTGTGTGTGTGTCTGTGTGTGTGTGTGTCTGTGTGTGTGTGTGTCTGTGTGTGTGTGTGTCTGTGTGTGTGTGTGTCTGTGTGTGTGTGTGTCTGTGTGTGTGTGTGTCTGTGTGTGTGTGTGTCTGTGTGTGTGTGTGTGTCTGTGTGTGTGTGTGTGTCTGTGTGTGTGTGTGTGTCTGTGTGTGTGTGTGTCTGTGTGTGTGTGTGTGTCTGTGTGTGTGTGTGTGTCTGTGTGTGTGTGTGTCTGTGTGTGTGTGTGTCTGTGTGTGTGTGGTCTGTGTGTGTGTGTGTCTGTGTGTGTGTGTGTCTGTGTGTGTGTGTGTCTGTGTGTGTGTGTGTCTGTGTGTGTGTGTGTCTGTGTGTGTGTGTGTCTGTGTGTGTGTGTGTCTGTGTGTGTGTGTGTCTGTGTGTGTGTGTGTCTGTGTGTGTGTGTGTCTGTGTGTGTGTGTGTCTGTGTGTGTGTGTGTCTGTGTGTGTGTGTGTCTGTGTGTGTGTGTGTCTGTGTGTGTGTGTCTGTGTGTGTGTGTGTGTGTGTGTGGTGTCTGTGTGTGTGTGTCTGTGTGTGTGTGTCTGTGTGTGTGTGTGTCTGTGTGTGTGTGTGTCTGTGTGTGTGTGTGTCTGTGTGTGTGTGTGTCTGTGTGTGTGTGTGTCTGTGTGTGTGTGTGTCTGTGTGTGTGTGTGTCTGTGTGTGTGTGTGTCTGTGTGTGTGTGTGTCTGTGTGTGTGTGTGTCTGTGTGTGTGTGTGTCTGTGTGTGTGTGTGTCTGTGTGTGTGTGTGTCTGTGTGTGTGTGTGTCTGTGTGTGTGTGTGTCTGTGTGTGTGTGTGTCTGTGTGTGTGTGTGTCTGTGTGTGTGTGTGTCTGTGTGTGTGTGTGTCTGTGTGTGTGTGTGTCTGTGTGTGTGTGTGTCTGTGTGTGTGTGTGTCTGTGTGTGTGTGTGTCTGTGTGTGTGTGTGTCTGTGTGTGTGTGTGTCTGTGTGTGTGTGTGTCTGTGTGTGTGTGTGTCTGTGTGTGTGTGTGTCTGTGTGTGTGTGTCTGTGTGTGTGTGTGTCTGTGTGTGTGTGTGTCTGTGTGTGTGTGTGTCTGTGTGTGTGTGTGTCTGTGTGTGTGTGTGTCTGTGTGTGTGTGTGTCTGTGTGTGTGTGTGTCTGTGTGTGTGTGTGTCTGTGTGTGTGTGTGTCTGTGTGTGTGTGTTGTCTGTGTGTGTGTGTGTCTGTGTGTGTGTGTGTCTGTGTGTGTGTGTGTCTGTGTGTGTGTGTGTCTGTGTGTGTGGTGTCTGTGTGTGTGTGTGTCTGTGTGTGTGTGTGTCTGTGTGTGTGTGTGTCTGTGTGTGTGTGTGTCTGTGTGTGTGTGTGTCTGTGTTGTGTG
>NC_133745.1:22791746-22819246 GCF_048934315.1 Petromyzon marinus | reverse complement strand
AGGGCGTCTGTGACCACCACAGGGGCTAAACGGGGGCTCTGGACGGGTGCGAGGGGCTGGTAACCCCTCCACCTTCAATTAATTACCACTAAACCACGAGTTAAACTGAAATATGTAACTAATAAGCTTGTGCCGGAGGCCCCGGGGGGCCAGGCGTCTATGACGTCTCCTGCTAAAACCCCAATTGGCGGAGCCAGGAGATTGAATCTCTACCCTCGGGGCTCCTCCAGAAACAATGAAAAGCCACTACGGGTGGCCACGTGGAATGTTCGAACGCTCACTGCAGAGGAGAGGCTGCCACTCCTCTGTCGGGAGCTGGACCGGTACCGCCTGGATCTCTGTGGCATTCAGGATTTCCGGTGGACCGGCTCTGGCTCCTGCCACCATGAGGGGTGGACAGTCCTCTACTCGGGGCAGCAGACTGCCAAACAACAGGGTGTGGCTCTTCTTTTGAATCAAAGAATGAAGGGGGCGTGGGAGCGTGGCGGTGAGGTGTGGGAAGCTGTAAGCCCCAGGCTACTTTGGGCTCGCCTTCCCATCAACTGGAGGCGAGGAGTGGTAGTCGTGGTTACTTATGCCCCCACCGAAGACGAACATCCATGGAGGGATGCAGGCAAAGCCGATGAGTCGGATGCCTTCTATGACCTCCTGTCACAGGTGCTGGCTAAAGTGACCCCTCAGGATAGAGTCATCTTGTTGGGTGACTTCAATGCCCAAGTTGGTCATGATGCTGGCACCTGGTCTGGAATGATTGGAAGGCATGGGCCAGATCAGCTCAATAACAACGGTAGGAGGCTGCTAGATTTTTTTGCAGACCATGGGCTTGTAATTACCAACACGCTGTTCCGGCATCGGCGCATCCACACAACATCATGGATGCATGCCGGGTCCAAGCAAGAACATCTGCTGGACTACATAGTGACGGACCAGTGGATGCGAGCCCATGTCCTTGACACCAGGACCTACCGTGGAGCTGATCTGCCCTCTGACCATCGACTTGTCATCTGTAAGATGCGCCTGCCATTCTTCCACTCCGGTGGTGGGTGTACACCCAGGACCCCATTCCACTCCTCCTGATGTCGAGGGTAAATGGGCGAGGTTTAGGACTGTGACTCATGCAGCTACAATGCCTGCTTTGAGTACGCGGTCCAGACCTCCCCAGAGACCCTGGTTGACAGAGGAGGTGTTCAGGATGGTTGAGAAAAATCGACAGGCCCACTCTAATCGTCTAGAGCATCCCACGTCAGAGAATGAGGAGGCTTACCGCGGCCTTCGCTCGGAGGTTCAGAGAGCCGTGAGGCGCTGCAAGGATGGGTGGTGGTCGCGGGTTGCTGAGGAGATGGAGTCTGCCTCAATGGCCCGCAATCACAAATCTCTATTTAACTCCGTCAAAAAAGTAACCTGCAGCGCCACACCTATTACCATCATTAGGGGAAAAAACGGTGATCCAATCTCCGACCCCCAGGAACAGGTTTGCAGTCCTGGGGGAGGGGAAATCCCTCGACATGGAAAACATCGTGGCACAAAGTGAGGATGACCCTGCTGAGGCTGCGGTGCCTCAAATATTGGAAGAAGTCACCCCCTGTGAGTGGCTGGCTGAGGTGCCATCTGTTGAGGAAATACTAAAGGCGATCCAGAGTCTGAGACCAGGAAAGGCACCGGGCAGAGGTGATATCCCAAGCGAAATGCCGAGGGAGGGTGGCGTTTGTGCACAGACTGCCCTACATGACATCATAACAACAGTTTGGACCGCTGGACGGGTTCCGCAGGACTGGAAGGATGCCCTGGTGGTCCCTCTCTTTAAGAAGGGGGACCGCACAGACTGTAACAACTACAGGGGCATCTCACGCCTCAATGTGCCGGGAAAGGTCCTGGCAAGGATTATTCAAAATCGCCTTGCTAGGCACGCTGAGGAGAGGCTTGCGGAGCCCCAATGCGGTTTCAGGAAAGGGCGGTCCTGCACAGATGCCATATTTTCTGTACGTCTGCTACAGCAGAGGTGTAGGGAATTCCAGCAAGACCTACATCTCTGCTTTATTGACCTGGTCAAGGCCTATGATACCATCAGTAGGCCTGGGCTCTGGGTCGTTCTTCGTGCTTTCGGAGTCCCTGACCCTCTGCTCACGATCATTAAGGACCTTCATGATGGTGAGCGGGCCCGGGTAAAACTACGTGGCCGGGAGTCAGAGGCATTCCCTGTACACCTCGGGGTGCGACAGGGATATCCTCTGGCTCCCACATTATTTAACATCTATTTCGACCACGTAGTTCGTGAAGCCTTCAATAGCTGTACCGAAGGAATTTCCATCTGGTACAGATACAATGGGAGGCTGATCGATGTCCGGGTGCGGTCAAGGGATGGCTCCCTATTGCTCAACCACGTTATGTATGCCGATGATTTGGTAATAGCTGCTCATTCAGAGGAGGAGTTGGAGACGCTGCTGCTGAGACTGGAGTGTGCAACTAAGAGATGGGGCCTTACCATCAGCCCCACCAAAACTAAGCACCTGCCTGGGTATTTTGTACCATCGGGCACTCCACCCCCACATTCGGTGATTGGGCAGTTGTGGAGAGTGTGGAGAGTTTCCCATACCTGGGCAGTGTGCTTATGACCGGCTCCAGTTTAACAGCAGAGGTCTCGCTCCGAATCAGTCGAGCGGCAATATCTTTTCATCGGTTGCGTAACGCTGCGTGGAATCTACCTGGTGTGTCGCTCTGCACTAAGCTTCAGGTCTTCTCGGCCACGGTCATTCCCTCCCTTCACAAATCCTTTAAAGATCTGGGCACGGTCTCATCGGTGAGCTCCTCCGGCAGGCAAGGCTGCGTTGGCTGGGTCATGTAGCCCGCATGCCCAGCCACCGCATGCCGAAACAGCTTTTGTTCGGCTGGATCGAGGGGGCTAAACGGGCGCGGCACAGGCTAGAGAAGAGATGGAGTGATGTGGTACAGGAGGATGTGGAGCTGAGTGGACTTGCTGATGACCGGTACCAGCGGTGTCAAGATCGGCCTCTGTGGAGGAGGCTCGTGAAGGACGCTACTGGGCAGTTGGAGGCAGTCGCCCTCCAACAACAACGGAGGGCGGAGGAGCGACGCTCACAACAACGAGCGGAGCGTCGGGTGGCTAAAGCACAGCAGGTTGGCACAGTAGGGAACACAGGTGGTGCATCAGCCAGCCATCTCAGTCAGTCGACCCGTGGCACCTGGGTCTGCCCCGTGACCTGCCAGCGGGCGTTCGACACTTCACGTGGCCTCAAGGTGCACATGGCCTGGCACAAGCGTCGTGGTGACGTCACCGCCACTTAGTGGTGAATGGCGGTTGTTTTTGATGGTGGTGATGGTGGTGGTGATGGTTGTGGGGATGGTGGTGGTGATGGTGGTGATGGTTGTGGTGATGGTTGTGTTGATGGTGGTGATGGTGGTGGGGATCGTGGTGGTGATGGTTATGGTGGTGGTGATTCTTCTGGTGATGGTGGTGGTGATGGTGGTGATGGTGGTGGTGATGGTTGTGGTGATGGTGATGGTGGTCGTGGTGGTGATGGTGGTGGTGATGGTGGTGAAGGTGGTGGTGGTGATGATGGTGGTGGTGATGATGGTGGTGGTGGTGGTGATGGTGGTCGTGGTGATGGTGGTGATGGTGGTGATGGTGGTGAAGGTGGTGGTGGTAATGGTGGTGATGGTGTTGGTGGTGATGGTGGTGATGGTGGTGATGGTGGTGGTGATGGTGCTGATGGTGGTGAAGGTGGTGGTGGTGGTGGTGATGGTGGTGATGGTGGTGATGGTGGTGGTGATGGTGGTGAAGGTGGTGGTGATGGTGGTGAAGGTGGTGGTGATGGTGGTGGTGATGGTGGTGATGGTGGTGGTGATGGTGGTGATGGTGATGATGGTGGTGGTGATGGTGGTGGTGATGGTGGTGGTGATGGTGGTGATGGTGGTGATGGTGCTGGTGCTGGTGGTGATGGTGGTGGTGGTGATGGTGGTGGTGATGGTGGTGATGGTGAAGGTGGTGATGGTGGTGATGTTGGTGATGGTGGTGATGGTGGTGATGGTGCTGGTGGTGATGGTGGTGATGGTGGTGGTGATGGTGGTGATGGTGGTGATGGTGAAGGTGGTGATGGTGGTGATGGTGATGATGATGGTGGTGATGGTGGTGGTGATGGTGGTGATGGTGGTGATGGTGCTGGTGGTGATGGTGGTGATGATGGTGGTGATGGTGGTGATGGTGATGATGGTGGTGATGATGGTGATGATGGTGGTGGTGATGATGATGGTGGTGATGGTGATGATGGTGGTGATGATGGTGGTGATGATGGTGGTGATGGTGGTGGTGATGATGGTGGTGATGGTGATGATGGTGGTGGTGGTGATGATGGTGGTGATGATGGTGGTGGTGGTGATGATGGTGGTGATGATGGTGGTGATGGTGGTGGTGGTGATGATGGTGGTGGTGATGATGGTGATGATGGTGATGGTGGTGATGGTGATGGTGGTGAAGGTGGTGGTGATGGTGGTGATGGTGGTGGTGATGGTGGTGATGGTGGTGATGGTGATGATGGTGGTGATGGTGGTGGTGATGGTGGTGGTGATGGTGGCGGTGGTGATGATGGTGATGGTGATGATGGTGATGATGGTGGTGGTGATGGTGGTGATGGTGCTGGTACTGGTGGTGATGGTGGTGATGGTGGTGATGGTGAAGGTGGTGATGGTGGTGATGGTGGTGATGGTGATGGTGGTGATGGTGGTGATGATGATGGTGGTGATGATGGTGGTGATGATGGTGGTGATGGTGGTGATGGTGGTGGTGATGGTGGTGATGGTGGTGGTGGTGATGATGGTGATGATGGTGGTGATGGTGGTGATGATGGTGATGGTGGTGATGGTGATGATGGTGGTGATGATGGTGATGATGGTGGTGATGATGGTGGTGGTGATGATGGTGATGGTGGTGATGGTGGTGGTGATGGTGGTTGGTGGTGATGATGGTGGTGGTGGTGGTGATGATGGTGGTGGTGGTGGTGATGGTGATGATGGTGGTGATGATGGTGATGATGGTGGTGATGATGGTGGTGGTGATGATGGTGATGGTGGTGATGGTGGTGGTGATGGTGGTTGGTGGTGATGATGGTGGTGGTGGTGGTGATGATGGTGGTGGTGATGGTGATGATGATGATGGTGGTGTTGTTCACAAATCGACACGGCTCGGTTAGCAGTTTGGGTGGCGACTTTAATTTTCGACTTCCATGAAGAGACAAAGCTCCCCCAGGTAGCCTCTAGCAGGGCTGTAGGGGCAAGTGCTGTGTTAGACACACAGACAAAGCTCCCCCAGGTAGCCTCTAGCAGGGGGCTGTAAGCGCAAGTGCTGTGTTAGACACACAGACAAAGCTCCCCCAGGTAGCCTCTAGCAGGGCTGTAGGGGCAAGTGCTGTGTTAGACACACAGACAAAGCTCCCCCAGGTAGCCTCTAGCAGGGCTGTAGGGGCAAGTGCTGCACCTATGAAGGCTACCGGCACTGTGGCTACATACAGCACCACGCCCGGCCGCCTTTGTCTCTCCCTTCCACGTGACCACCACTGCCCACACTTACACAGTGCGCTAACCACTGCACCACAACTCCCCACACACACACACCGAGTGCGCTAACCACTGCACCACCACTCCCCACACACACACACCGAGTGCGCTAACCACTGCACCACCACTCCCCACACACACACACAGTGCGCTAACCACTGCACCACCACTCCCCACTCACACACAGTGCGCTAACCACTGCACCACCGCTCCCCACTCACACACACAGTGCGTGAGTGAGTGGGTGGATGGGTGAGTGAGTGGGTGAGTGAGTGGGTGAGTGAGTGGGTGAGTGAGTGAGTGGGTGAGTGAGTGAGTGAGTGGGTGAATGAGTGAATGAGTGGGTGAGTGATTGGGTGGGTGAGTGGGTGAGTGAGTGGGTGAGTGAGTGGGTGAGCAGGTAGGTGAGTGGGTGAGCAGGTAGGTGAATGGGTGAGCGGGTGAGCAGGTAGGTGAGTGAGTAGGTGAGTGGGTAGGCAGGTAGGTGAGTGAGTAGGTGAGTAGGTGAGTGAGTAGGTGAGTGAGTAGCTGAGTGAGTAGCTGAGTGGGTGAGTGAGTAGGTGAGTGAGTAGGTGAGTGTGTAGGTGAGTGAGTAGGTGAGCAGATTGGTGAGTGAGTAGGTGAGTGAGTAGCTGAGTGGGTAGGTGAGTAGGTGAGTGAGTGAGTGAGTAGGTGAGTGAGTAGCTGAGTGGGTGAGTGAGTGAGTAGGTGAGTGAGTGTGTAGCTGAGTGGGTAGGTGAGTGAGTGAGTAGGTGAGTGAGTAGGTGAATGAGTGAGTAGGTGAGTGAGTAGGTGAGCAGGTTGGTGAGTGAGTAGGTGAGTGAGTAGGTGAGCAGGTTGGTGAGTGAGTAGCTGAGTGGGTAGGTGAGCAGGTGAGTGAGTAGGTGAGTAGGTGAGTGAGTGAGTAGCTGAGTGGGTGAGTGAGTGAGTAGGTGAGTGAGTGTGTAGCTGAGTGGGTAGGTGAGTGAGTGTGTAGCTGAGTGGGTAGGTGAGTGAGTGAGTAGGTGAGTGTTTAGCTGAGTGGGTGAGTGAGTGAGTGAGTAGGTGAGTGTGTAGGTGAGTGAGTGAGTAGGTTGGTGAGTGAGTAGCTGAGTGAGTAGGCGAGTGAGTGAGTGAGTAGGCGAGTGAGTAGGTGAGTGAGTAGGTGAGTGAGTAGGTGAGTGAGTAGGTGAGTGAGTGAGTAGGTGAGTGAGTGAGTAGGTGAGTGAGTAGGTGAGTAGGTGAGTGAGTGAGTAGGTGAGCAGGTTGGTGAGTGAGTAGCTGAGTGAGTAGCTGAGTGAGTAGCTGAGTGAGTAGCTGAGTGAGTAGCTGAGTGAGTGAGTGAGTAGGTTGGTGAGTGAGTGAGTGAGTAGCTGAGTGAGTAGGTGAGTGAGTAGCTGAGTGAGTGAGTAGCTGAGTGAGTAGCTGAGTGAGTAGCTGAGTGAGTAGGTGAGTGAGTAGGTGAGTGAGTGAGTGAGTAGGTGAGCAGGTTGGTGAGTGAGTAGCTGAGTGAGTAGCTGAGTGAGTAGCTGAGTGAGTAGGTGAGTGAGTAGGTGAGTGAGTGAGTGAGTAGGTGAGCAGGTTGGTGAGTGAGTAGGTGAGTGAGTAGCTGAGTGAGTAGCTGAGTGTGTAGGTGAGTGAGTGAGCAGGTTGGTGAGTGAGTAGGTGAGCAGGTTGGTGAGTGAGTAGGTGAGTGAGTAGCTGAGTGAGTAGGTGAGTGAGTGAGTAGCTGAGTGAGTAGCTGAGTGAGTGAGTAGCTGAGTGAGTAGGTGAGTGGGTAGGTGAGTGAGTGAGTAGGTGAGTAGGTGAGTGAGTGAGTAGCTGAGTGAGTGAGTAGCTGAGTGAGTAGGTGAGTGGGTAGGTGAGTGAGTGAGTAGGTGAGTAGGTGAGTGAGTGATTAGGTGAGTGAGTAGCTGAGTGAGTAGCTGAGTGAGTAGCTGAGTGAGTAGCTGAGTGAGTGAGTAGCTGAGTGAGTAGCTGAGTGAGTAGGTGAGTGGGTAGGTGAGTGAGTGAGTAGGTGAGTAGGTGAGTGAGTGAGTAGCTGAGTGAGTGAGTAGCTGAGTGAGTAGGTGAGTGGGTAGGTGAGTGAGTGAGTAGGTGAGTAGGTGAGTGAGTGATTAGGTGAGTGAGTAGCTGAGTGAGTAGCTGAGTGAGTAGCTGAGTGAGTGAGTAGCTGAGTGAGTAGCTGAGTGAGTAGGTGAGTGGGTAGGTGAGTGAGTGAGTAGGTGAGTAGGTGAGTGAGTGAGTAGCTGAGTGAGTAGCTGAGTGAGTAGCTGAGTGAGTAGCTGAGTTAGTAGCTGAGTAGCTGAGTGAGTAGCTGAGTGAGTGAGTAGCTGAGTGAGTAGCTGAGTGAGTAGCTGAGTGGGTAGCTGAGTGAGTGAGTAGCTGAGTGAGTAGCTGAGTGAGTGAGTAGCTGAGTGAGTGAGTAGCTGAGTGAGTAGCTGAGTGAGTAGCTGAGTGAGTGAGTAGCTGAGTGAGTGAGTAGGTGAGTGTGTAGGTGAGTGAGTGAGTAGCTGAGTGAGTGAGTAGCTGAGTGAGTGAGTAGGTGAGTGAGTAGGTGAGTGAGTAGCTGAGTGAGTGAGTAGCTGAGTGAGTAGCTGAGTGAGTAGCTGAGTGAGTAGGTGAGTGAGTAGCTGAGTGAGTAGCTGAGTGGGTAGCTGAGTGGCTAGTCAGACCCCCACACCCCCCCCCACACACCCCCCCCCCCCTACGTCACACGCGCGTCTCCGTGTCTCCCTGCCCATTGGTCGCCCCCGCCGTTGCCCCGCCCACCGCCGCTGCTGCCCCGCCCACGTGTTGGTGGGCGTGGTCGTGCTGGTGGTTGTGGTTGCCCCTGAGGCACAGAAGAGCCCCCAGGGCTAGGACGAGGCCGGCCAAGAGCACCTCGGCGCCTGCCAGGTAGAAGATGTACACGTAGCTGTGGGTGTAGTCCACCAGGCGACCTGGTGGGGGGAAGGTGGGGGGAAGGTGGGGGGAAGGTGGGGGGAAGGTGGGGGGAAGGTGGGTGGTCACCGGTGATGGGATTGTGGTCAGGTGTTGAGATGATATCACTACCATCACTACCATCACTATCATCACTACTACCATCACTACCACTACTAACACTACTACTACTAACACTACCATCACTACCATCACTACTACTACCACTACTACTAACACTACCACTACTACTACCATCACTACCATCACTATCATCACTACCATCACTACTACTACCATCACTACCACCACTACTACTACCATCACTACTACCACTACTACCACTACCATCACTACTACTACTACCACTACTACTACTACCACTACTACTACTACCACTACTACTACCATCACTATCATCACTACCACTACTACTACTACCACTACTACTACCATCACTATCATCACTACCACTACTACCACTACTACTACCATCACTATCATCACTACCACTACTACTACCATCACTACTACTACCACTACTACCACTACTACTACCACTACTACTACCACTACTACCACTACTAGCACCACTACCATCACTACTACTACTACCACTACTACTATCACTATCATCACTACCACTACTACTACCACTACTACTATTACTACCATCACTACTACCACTACTACTACCACTACTACTACCACTACTACCACTACTACTACTAACACTACTACTACTACTACCACCACCACTACTACTACCACTACTACTACTACTACCACTACTACTACTACCACTACTACTACTACCACTACTACCATCACTACTACCACCACTACCACTACCACTACTACCACCACTACCACTACTACTACCACTACTACTACTACCACTACTACTACTACCACTACTACTACTACCACTACTACCACTACTACCATCACTACCACTACTACCACCACTACCACTACTACCACCACTACCACTACTACTACCACTACCACTACTACTACCACTACTACTACTACTACTACCACTACTACTACCACTACTACCACTACTACTACTACCACTACTACTACTACCACTACTACTACTACCACTACTACTACCACTACTACTACTACCACTACTACTACTACTACCACTACTACTACTACCACTACTGCTACTACTACCACTACTACTACTACCACTACTACTACCACTACTACTAACACTACTACTACTACCACTACTACTACCACTACTACTACCACTACTACTACTACCACTACTACTACTACCACTACTACTACCACTACTACTACTACCACTACTACAACCACTACTACCACTACTACTACTACCACTACTACTACTAACACTACTACTACCACTACTACTACCACTACTACTACTACCACTACTATTACTACCACTACTACCACTACTACTACCACTACTACTACTACCACTACTACTACCACTACTACCACTACTACTACTACCACTACTACTACCACTACTACTACCACACTACTACTACCACTACTACTACTACTACCACTACCACTACTACCACTACTACTACCACTACTACTAACACTACTACTACTACTACCACTACTACCACTACTACTACCACTACTACTACCACTACTACCACCACTACTACTACCACTACTACTAACACTACTACTACTACCACACTACTACTACCACTACCACCACTACTACTACTACCACTACCACCACTACTACTACTACCACTACTACCACCACTACTACCACTACTACTACCACCACAACTACAACTACTACTACCACTACCACTACTACCACTACCACCCCCACCACCACCACCACCACCGTCACCACCCACCACCACCACCACCACCACCGTCACCACCCCACACCACCACCACCACCCCTCACCCGCTCCAGGAGGTCCGACGAGTACGGCTCCGGCCTCCATCAGGAGGACGAGTCCGAGTGCCGAGGGGAATGTCTCCGGCCCCGTCAGCCCCATGAGCACCTCGAACTGCAGAGCGCCCACCATCCCGTACGAGATGCCGAAGAAGACACAGAAGACGGCGATACCGGCGTAGGTGCTGGCCAGGGAGCCCAGGAGGTCGGCCGTGCCGTTGAAGATCATCGCGAAGCTACTCGGCGGAGACACGGGGACAGGGAGACAGAGACACGGTGAGACAGAGAGACAGAGACACGGCGTAGGTGCTGGCCAGGGAGCCCAGGAGGTCGGCCGTGCCGTTGAAGATCATCGCGAAGCTACTCGGCGGAGAGAGAGAGACACGGAGACACGGGGAGAGAGAGACACGGTGAGAGAGACACGGGGAGAGAGAGACACGGGGAGAGAGACACGGCTATACCGGCGTAGGTGCTGGCCAGGGAGCCCAGGAGGTCGGCCGTGCCGTTGAAGATCATCGCGAAGCTACTCGGCGGAGACACGGGGACAGGGAGACAGAGACACGGAGACACGGGGAGAGAGAGACACGGTGAGACAGAGACACGGCTATACCGGTGTAGGTGCTGGCCAGGGAGCCCAGGAGGTCGGCCGTGCCGTTGAAGATCATCGCGAAGCTACTCGGCGGAGACACGGGGACAGGGAGACAGAGACACGGAGACACGGGGAGAGAGAGACACGGTGAGACAGAGACACGGCTATACCGGCGTAGGTGCTGGCCAGGGAGCCCAGGAGGTCGGCCGTGCCGTTGAAGATCATCGCGAAGCTACTCGGCGGAGACACGGAGAGACACGGGGACAGAGACACGGAGACACGGGGAGAGAGAAACACGGTGAGACAGAGAGACACGGTGAGACAGAGACACGGCTATACCGGTGTAGGTGCTGGCCAGGGAGCCCAGGAGGTCGGCCGTGCCGTTGAAGATCATCGCGAAGCTACTCGGCGGAGACACGGGGAGACACGGGGACACGGGGACAGGGAGACAGAGACACGGTGAGACAGAGAGACAGAGACACGGCGTAGGTGCTGGCCAGGGAGCCCAGGAGGTCGGCCGTGCCGTTGAAGATCATCGCGAAGCTACTCGGCGGAGACACGGGGAGACAGAGACACGGGGACACGGGGACAGGGAGACAGAGAGACACGGTGAGAGAGAGACACGGTGAGAGAGACACGGTGAGACAGAGAGACAGAGACACGGCGTAGGTGCTGGCCAGGGAGCCCAGGAGGTCGGCCGTGCCGTTGAAGATCATCGCGAAGCTACTCGGCGGAGACACGGGGAGACAGAGACACGGGGACACGGGGACAGGGAGACAGAGAGACACGGTGAGAGAGAGACACGGTGAGAGAGACACGGTGAGACAGAGAGACAGAGACACGGCGTAGGTGCTGGCCAGGGAGCCCAGGAGGTCGGCCGTGCCGTTGAAGATCATCGCGAAGCTACTCGGCGGAGACACGGGGAGACACGGGGACACGGGGACAGGGAGACAGAGACACGGTGAGACAGAGAGACAGAGACACGGCGTAGGTGCTGGCCAGGGAGCCCAGGAGGTCGGCCGTGCCATTGAAGATCATCGCGAAGCTACTTGGCGGAGACACGGGGACAGGGAGACAGAGACACGGAGAGAGAGAGACAGAGAGACACGGGGAGAGAGAGACACGGTGAGACAGAGAGACACGGCTATACCGGCGTAGGTGCTGGCCAGGGAGCCCAGGAGGTCGGCCGTGCCGTTGAAGATCATCGCGAAGCTACTCGGCGGAGACACGGGGACAGGGAGACAGAGACACGGAGACACGGGGAGAGAGAGAGAGACAGAGAGACACGGAGACAGAGAGACACGGAGACAGAGAGACACGGGGAGAGAGAGAGACACGGGGAGACTGAGACACGGTGAGAGAGTCTCTCCCCGTGTCTCTCTCCCCGTGTCTCTCTCTCCCCGTGTCTCTCTCTCCCCGTGTCTCTCTCCCCCCGTGTCTCTCTCTCCCCGTGTCTCTCTCTCCCCGTGTCTCTCTCTCTCAGTGTATCTCTCTCAGTGTCTCTCTCCCCGTGTCTCTCCCCGTGTCTCTCCCCGTGTCTCTCTCTCCCAGTGTCTCTCTCTCCCCGTGTCTCTCTCCATCTCTCCCCCGTGTCTCTCTCTCCCCGTGTCTCTCTCCATCTCTCCCCCGTGTCTCTCTCTCCCCGTGTCTCTCTCCATCTCTCCCAGTGTCTCTCTCTCCCAGTGTCTCTCTCTCCCCGTGTCTCTCCCTGTGTCTCTCTCCATCTCTCCCAGTGTCTCTCTCTCCCTGTGTCTCTCTCTCTCTCCCAGTGTCTCTCTCTCCCCGTGTCTCTCTCTCACCCCGTGTCTCTCTCTCCATCTCTCCCAGTGTCTCTCTCTCCCAGTGTCTCTCTCTTCCCGTGTCTCTCTCTCACCCCGTGTCTCTCCCTGTGTCTCTCTCCATCTCTCCCAGTGTCTCTCTCTCCCTGTGTCTCTCTCTCTCCCAGTGTCTCTCTCTCCCCGTGTCTCTCTCTCCCCGTGTCTCTCTCCCCGTCTCTCTCCCAATGTCTCTCTCTCCCCGTATCTCACCACCACCGTCACCACCCACCCCACCACCACGTGCTGCACCTGAGCAGGTAGGCGGAGTATGGCCGCACTCGCTCCACGCCCGTGAGGAGGCTCGTGTCTCTCTCTCAGTGTCTCTCTCCATCTCTCCCCGTGTCTCTCTCTCCGTGTGTCTCTCTCCCCGTGTCTCTCTCTCCCCGTGTCTCTCTCCCCGTGTCTCTCTCCCCGCGTCTCTCTCTCTCCCCGCGTCTCTCCACCACCCACCCCACCACCACGTGCTGCACCTGAGCAGGTAGGCGGAGTATGGCCGCACTCGCTCCACGCCCGTGAGGAGGCTCGTGTCTCTCTCTCAGTGTCTCTCTCTCAGTGTCTCTCTCTCCGTGTGTCTCTCTCCCCGTGTCTCTCTCTCCCCGTGTCTCTCTCTCCCCGTGTCTCTCCCCGTCCCTCCCAGAGTCTCTCTCCCCGCGTCTCTCTCTCCCAGTGTCTCTCTCTCCCCGTGTCTCTCCCCGTCTCTCCCAGAGTCTCTCTCCCCGTGTCTCTCCACCACCACCCACCCCACCCTCTGCACCTGAGCAGGTAGGCGGAGTATGGCCGCACTCGCTCCACGCCCGTGAGGAGGCTCGTGTCTCTCTCCCCGTGTCTCTCTCCATCTCTCCCCGTGTCTCTCTCTCAGTGTCTCTCTCCATCTCTCCCCGTGTCTCTCTCTCAGTGTCTCTCTCTCAGTGTCTCTCTCACCCCGTGTCTCTCTCTCCATCTCTCTCAGTGTCTCTCTCTCAGTGTCTCTCTCTCTCCGTGTCTCTCTCTCTCCGTGTCTCTCTCTCCCCCTGTCTCTCTCTCCCCCTGTCTCTCCCCGGCTCTCCCAATGTCTCTCTCTCCCCGTGTCTCTCCACCACCCACCACCCCCCACCCACCACCACCACCACCCACCACCACCACCACCCACCACCACCACCCACCACCACCACCACCACCACGTGCTGCACCTGAGCAGGTAGGCGGAGTATGGCCGCACTCGCTCCACGCCCGTGACGAGGCCCGTTGCCGGCCGGGCGAAGACGTCCACGAGGCCGATGACGGAGAGGAGGAACGCCGCCTTGGGGTCCGGCGTGCCCAGGTGCCTGGCGTAGCTCACCACGAAGACGGGCGGCACGAACAGGCCCAGCACCATGAGCGTGGCCGACACCGCATAGACCACGAAGCCGCGGTGGCGGATCACGGAGAGGTCGATCAGCGGGCGGTGGCGGCGTCGGGGAGGTGGTGGTGCTGGTGGTGGAGCGGTGGTGGTGGTGGTGGTGGAGGTGGTGGTGGTGGTGGTGGCGTCTGGTGCCGTGGGGAGAGGGGAGAGAGAGAGACAGGGGGGAGAGAGACACGGGGAGAGACGGGGGGGAGAGAGACACGGGGAGAGAGAGAGACACGGGGGAGAGAGAGACACACGGGGGAGAGAGAGACACACGGGGGAGAGAGAGACACGGGGAGAGACGGGGAGAGAGAGAGACGGGGAGAGAGAGACACGGGGAGAGAGAGACACGGGAGAGAGACACACAGGGGGGAGACACGGGGAGAGACACACAGGGGAGAGACACGGGGAGAGAGAGAGACACGGGGAGAGACGGGGAGAGAGAGACACGGGGAGAGACGGGGAGAGAGAGACACGGGGAGAGAGAGACACGGGGAGAGAGACGGGGAGAGAGAGAGACACGGGGAGAGACGGGGAGAGAGAGACACGGGGAGAGAGAGACACACGGAGAGAGAGACACGGGGAGAGAGAGACACGGGGAGAGAGAGACACGGGGAGGGACAGACACGGGGAGAGAGACACGGGGGGGAGAGAGACACGGGGGAGAGAGAGACACGGGGAGAGACAGGAGAGACGGGGAGAGAGAGACATGGGGAGAGAGAGAGACACGGAGAGAGAGACACGGTGAGAGAGAGAGACATGGGGAGAGACAGGAGAGACGGGGAGAGAGAGACACGGGGAGAGAGAGACACGGGGAGAGAGAGACACGGGGGAGAGAGAGACACGGGGGAGAGAGACACGGGGAGAGAGAGACACGGGGAGAGAGACACGGGGAGAGAGACACGGGGAGAGAGAGACACGGGGGGGAGAGAGACACGGGGAGAGAGAGACACGGGGGAGAGAGACACGGGGAGAGAGAGACACGGGGAGAGAGAGACACGGGGAGAGAGAGAGACACGGGGAGACACGGGGAGAGAGAGACACGGGGAGAGAGAGACACGGGAGAGAGAGACACGGGAGAGAGACACACAGGGGGGAGACACGGGGAGAGAGAGAGACACGGGAGAGAGAGACGGGGGAGAGAGAGACACGGGGAGAGACGGGGAGAGAGAGACACGGGGAGACACGGGGAGAGACGGGGAGAGAGAGACACGGGTGGAGACACGGGGGGAGAGAGACACAGGAGAGAGAGAGACACGGGGAGACACGGGGAGAGAGAGACACGGGGAGAGAGAGACACGGGAGAGAGAGACACGGGAGAGAGACACACAGGGGGGAGACACGGGGAGAGAGAGAGACACGGGAGAGAGAGACGGGGGAGAGAGAGACACGGGGAGAGACGGGGAGAGAGAGACACGGGGAGAGACGGGGAGAGATGGGGAGAGAGAGACACGGGGGGGAGAGACACGGGGAGAGAGAGACACGGGGAGACACGGGGAGACACGAGGAGAGAGAGACACGGGGAGAGAGAGACACGGGAGAGAGACACACAGGGGGGAGACACGGGGAGAGAGAGACACGGGAGAGAGACACGGGGAGAGACGGGGAGAGAGAGACACGGGGAGAGAGAGACACGGGAGAGAGACACACAGGGGGGAGACACGGGGAGAGAGAGAGACACGGGAGAGAGACACACAGGGGAGAGACACGGGGAGAGAGAGAGACACGGGGAGAGACGGGGAGAGAGAGACACGGGGAGAGACGGGGAGAGAGAGACACGGGGAGAGAGAGACACGGGGAGAGAGACGGGGAGAGAGAGACACGGGGAGAGACGGGGAGAGAGAGACACGGGGAGAGAGAGACACACGTAGAGAGAGACACGGTGAGAGAGAGAGACATGGGGAGAGACAGGAGAGACGGAGAGAGAGAGACATGGGGGAGAGAGAGACACGGGGAGAGACGGGAGAGACGGGGAGAGTGAGACACGGGGGGAGAGAGACACGGGGGGAGAGAGACACGGGGGGAGAGAGACACGGGGGGAGAGAGACACGGGGAGAGAGAGACACGGGGAGAGAGAGACACGGGGAGAGAGAGACACGGGGAGGGAGAGACACGGGGAGAGAGAGACACGGTGGAGAGAGACGGGGAGAGAGAGACACACGGGGAGAGAGACATGTGGAGAGAGAGACACGGGGAGACACGGGGAGAGACGGGGAGAGAGAGACACGGGTGGAGACACGGGGGGAGAGAGACACAGGAGAGAGAGAGACACGGGGAGACACGGGGAGAGAGAGACACGGGGAGAGAGAGACACGGGAGAGAGACACACAGGGGGGAGACACGGGGAGAGAGAGAGAGACACGGGAGAGAGAGACGGGGGAGAGAGAGACACGGGGAGAGACGGGGAGAGAGAGACACGGGGGAGAGAGACACGGGGGGGGGGAGAGACACGGGGAGAGAGAGACACGGGGAGACACGGGGAGAGACGGGGAGAGAGAGACACGGGTGGAGACACGGGGGGAGAGAGACACAGGAGAGAGAGAGACACGGGGAGACACGGGGAGACACGAGGAGAGAGAGACACGGGGAGAGAGAGACACGGGAGAGAGACACACAGGGGGGAGACACGAGGAGAGAGAGACACGGGGAGAGAGAGACACGGGAGAGAGACACGGGGAGAGACGGGGAGAGAGAGACACGGGGGGGAGACACGTGGAGAGAGAGACACGGGGAGAGAGACACGGGAAAGAGAGACACGGGAGAGAGAGACATGGTGGAGAGAGAGACGCGGGGAGAGAGACACGGGGGGAGAGACACGGGGAGAGAGACACGGGGAGAGAGGCCGATATGAGTCAGATGCCTTCTGTGACCTCCTGTCACAGGTGCTGGCTAAAGTGGCCCCTAGGGATAGAGTCATCATGTTGGGTGACTTCAATGCCCGAGTTGGTCATGATGCTGGCACCTGGTCTGGAGCGATTGGAGGGCATGGGCCAGATCAGCTCAATAACAACGGTAGGAGGCTGCTAGATTTTTGTGCAGCCCATGGGCTTGTAATTACCAACACGCTGTTCCGGCATCGGCGCATCCACACAACATCATGGACGCATGCCGGGTCCAAGCAAGAACATCTGCTGGACTACATAGTGACGGACCAGCGGATGCGAGCCCATGTCCTTGACACCAGGACCTACCGTGGAGCTGATCTGCCCTCTGACCATCGACTAGTCATCTGTAAGATGCGCCTGCCATTCTTCCACTCCGGTGGTGGGTGTACACCCAGGACCCCATTCCAACATAAAGTGGCCTGGTCTCAGTTATCTGATGAAAGTTGCAAGCGAGAATTTCATCGTCGCTTGCGGCTGGGATTGGCATCGTCCCCGACTCCTCCTGATGTCGAGGGTAAATGGGCGAGGTTTAGGACTGTGACTCATGCAGCTGCAATGGCTGCTTTGGGTACGTGGTCCAGACCTCCCCAGAGAGCCTGGCTGACAGAGGAGGTGTTCAGGCTGGCTGAGAAAAAGCGACAGGCCCACTGTCATCGGCTACAGAATTCCACGTCGGAGAATGAGGAGGCTTACCGCAGCCTTCGCTCGGAGGTTCGGAGAGCCGTGAGGCGCTGCAAGGATGGGTGGTGGTCGCGGGTTGCTGAGGAGATGGAGTCTGCCTCAGTGGCCCGCGATCACAAATCCCCATTTTTAACTCCATCAAAAAAGTAACCTGCAGCGCCTCACCTATTAACCATCATTAGGGGGGGAAAAAACGGTGATCCAATCTCCGACCACCACCAGGAACAGGTTCGCAGATTTGCTGAGCATTTCTGTGAGGTCCCGGGGGAGGGGAAATCCCTCAGCCAGGAAAACATCGTGGCACAAAGTGGGGATGACCCTGCTGAGGCTGCGGTGCCTCAAATATTTGAAGAAGTCACCCCCTGTGAGTGGCTGGCTGAGGTGCCATCTGTTGAGGAAGTACTGAGGGCGATCCAATCTCCTCCACCCCCCTCCACCCCCCAGGAACAGGTTTGCAGATTTGCTGAACATTTCTGTGAGGTCCCGGGGGAGGGGAAATCCCTCGGCCCTGATGGTGCTCATGCAGATGGTAACCGTGGTGGTGGTGGTGGGGGTGGTGGTGATGGTGGTGGTGATGGTGGTGGTGATGGTGGTGGTGATGGTGGTGGTGATGGTGGTGGTGATGGTGGTGGTGATGGTGATGGTGGTGGTGGTGGTGATGGTGGTGGTGGTGGTGATGGTGGTGATGGTGTTGATGGTGGTGGGTGATGTTTGCGGTGATGGTGATGTTGGTGATGATGATGGTGGTGATGATGATGATGATGTTGACGATGGTGTTTGTGTTAATGGCGATGGTGGTGATGATGGTGATGATGGTAATGTTGGTGATGTTGGTGATGTTGTTGTTGGTGATGTTGATGATGTTGATGATGTTGGTGATGATGTTGGTGATGATGTTGATGTTGTTGTTGGTGATGTTGATGATGTTGATGTTGTTGTTGTTGGTGATGTTGGTGATGATGTTGATGTTGGTGATGTTGGTGATGTTGGTGATGTTGTTGTTGGTGATGTTGATGATGTTGATGTTGGTGATGTTGACGATTATGGTGATGTTGTTGATGTTGGTGGTGATGTTGACGATGGTGGTGTTGGTGATGTTGGTGTTGATGTTAGTGATGTTGACGATGGTGATGGTGTTTGTGTTAATAGCGATGGTGGTGATGTTGATGATGTTGTTGATATTGTTGATGTTGGTGATGGTGATGGTGTTTGTGGTAATAGCGATGTTGGTGATGTTGGTGATATTGGTGATGTTGGTGATGTTGGTGATGTTGTTGTTGATGTTGGTGATGTTGGTGATGTTGGTGTTGTTGGTGATGTTGGTGATGTTGGTGATGTTGATGTTGGTGATGTTGTTGATGTTGATGATGGTGATGTTGATGTTGTTGATGTTGTTGATGTTGTTGATGTTGTTGATGTTGGTGTTGTTGTTGATTATGTTGATGTTGTTGATGATGTTGATGTTGGTGTTGTTGATGTTGGTGATGTTGTTGATGTTGTTGGTGTTGATGAAGTTGATGTTGATGTTGTTGATGTTGTTGATGTTGATGATGTTGATGATGTTGTTGTTGTTGTTGATGATGTTGTAGATGATGTTGGTGTTGTTGTTGATGTTGGTGATGTTTCGTACTGGCACCCATCAACTTCTGAGCCTGTCCAGGAGGTGGGACAAGGGGCCTCATCAGGGCCCCGCAGAGACAACAGTTGAGGAGCAGACCTCCCAAAACCATGAAGCCCCCTCTCCATCCAAAGTGATGCTGTAGCAGCTGTAACATCATCATCAACATCATCATCAACATCATCATTAACATCATTAACATCATTATCATCATTAACATCATCATCACCATCATCATCATTAACATCATTAACAACATCATCATCATCACCATCATCATCACCATCATCATCAACATCACCATCATCATCAACATTATCATCAACATCATCATCAACATCATCATTAACATCATTATCATCATTAACATCATCATCACCATCATCATCATTAACATCGTTAACAACATCATCATCATCACCATCATCATCACCATCATCATCAACATCACCATCATCATCAACATTATCATCAACATCATCATCATCAACATCATCATTAACATCATCAACATCATCATCATCAACATCGTCATAATCATCATCACAGACCTAGCACCCAACCACCCACCCACCCACCCACTCACTTACCCACCCACTCACCCACTCACCCACCCACTCACCCACTCACCCACTCACCCACTCACTCACCCACCCACCCACCCACTAACTCACTTACTCACCCACTAACTCACTTACTCACCCACTCACCCACTCACCCACCCACTCACCCACTCACCCACTCACCCACTCACTCACCCACCCATCCACCCACTAACTCACTTACTCACCCACTAACTCACTTACTCACCCACTCACTCACTCACCCACCCATCCACCCACTCACCCACCCACTCACTCACTCACTCACCCACCCACCCACCCACTCACCCACCCACCCACTCACCCACCCACCCACTCACCCACCCACCCACTCACCCACCCACCCACTCACTCACCCACTCACCCACTCACCCACTCACTCACTCACCCGCCCACCCACCCACTCACTCACCCACCCATCCACCCACTCACTCACCCACTAACTCACTTACTCACCCACTCACCCACCCACCGACCCACCCACTAACTCACTTACTCACCCACTCACTCACCCACTAACTCACTTACTCACTCACTCACCCACTCACTCACTCACCCACTCACCCACTCACCCACCCACCCACCCACCCACCCCCCCCCCAACCACCACCACCCCCCCACCACCACCACCACCACCCCCCCACCACCACCACCACCCACCCACCTGATTGAGAGGAGAGAGGGTACACAAAAACACTGGACTGCCTGCTGCTGCAAGCCCATTGGCCAGAGGGCGCCTCTTGCTGAAGTAGCGACCCAGCATGATGAGTGACGGCTGGAAGTTGAGAGCCAGGCCCATGCCTAAACACAGAGACACATAGAGATACATAGAGACCCATAGAGATACATAGAGATACATAGAGACCCATAGAGATACATAGAGATACATAGAGATATATAGAGACCCATAGAGACCCATAGAGATACATAGAGACCCATAGAGACTCATAGAGATACATAGAGATACATAGAGATACATCGAGACACATAGAGATACATAAAGATACATAGAGACACATAGAGATACATAGAGACCCATAGAGATACATAGAGATACATAGAGATACATAGAGACACATGCCTACACACAGAGACACATAGAGATACATAGAGACACATAGAGATACATAGAGACACATAGAGACCCATAGAGATACATAGAGATACATAGAGATACATAGAGATACATAGAGACACATAGAGACCCATAGAGATACATAGAGATACATAGAGATACATAGAGACCCATAGAGATACATAGAGACCCATAGAGATACATAGAGATACATAGAGATACATAGAGACCCTTAGAGATACATAGAGACCCATAGAGATACATAGAGATACACAGAGACACACAGAGACACATAGAGACCCATAGAGATACATAGAGACCCATAGAGATACATAGAGATACATAGAGACCCATAGAGATACATAGAGACCCATAGAGATACATAGAGATACATAGAGACACATGCCTACACACAGAGACACATAGAGACACATAGAGATACATAGAGATACATAGAGATACATAGAGACCCTTAGAGATACATAGAGACCCATAGAGATACATAGAGATACACAGAGACACACAGAGACACATAGAGACCCATAGAGATACATAGAGACCCATAGAGATACATAGAGACCCATAGAGATACATAGAGATACATAGAGACCCATAGAGATACATAGAGATACATAGAGATACATAGAGATACATAGAGACCCTTAGAGATACATAGAGACACATAGAGACACATAGAGACACATAGAGATACATAGAGACACAGAGATACATAGAGATACATAGAGATACATAGAGACACACAGAGACACACAGAGACACATAGAGATACATATATACATAGAGATACATAGAGATACATAGAGACCCATAGAGATACATAGAGACCCATAGAGATACATAGAGATACATAGAGACCCATAGAGATACATAGAGATACATAGAGATACATAGAGATACATAGAGACCCATAGAGATACATAGAGACACATAGAGATACATAGAGATACATAGAGATACATAGAGACACATAGAGACCCATAGAGATACATAGAGACCCATAGAGATACATAGAGACACATAGAGATACATAGAGATACATAGAGATACATAGAGACCCATAGAGATACATAGAGACACACATAGAGATACATAGAGATACATAGAGATACATAGAGACACATAGAGACCCATAGAGATGCATAGAGATGCATAGAGATACATAGAGACACATAGAGACCCATAGAGATACATAGAGACCCTTAGAGATACATAGAGACACATAGAGATACATAGAGATACATAGAGATACACAGAGATACATAGAGATACATAGAGACCCATAGAGACACATAGAGACCCATAGAGATACATAGAGATACATAGAGATAGATAGAGATACATAGAGACCCATAGAGATACATAGAGACACACATAGAGATACATAGAGATACATAGAGATACATAGAGACCCATAGAGATACATAGAGACACATAGAGACACATATAGACTCATAGAGACCCATAGAGACCCATAGAGATACATAGAGACACACAGAGACACACAGAGACACATAGAGATACATATATACATAGAGATACATAGAGATACATAGAGACCCACAGAGACCCATAGAGATACATAGAGACACACAGAGACCCATACACGTACATCAAGACCCCCATCGAGATACGTAGAGACCCATATACATGCATAGAGTAAGTGGATAACTGAGTTAGTGACTGTTTGTGAGTGAGTGGGTGACTGAGTGTGTGACTGACTGAGTGATTGTGTGGGCGAGTAGGTGACTGAGTGACCGAGTGACTGAGTGTGTGACTGAGTGAGTGACTGAGTGACTGACTGAGCGACTGAGTGTGTGACTGAGTGTGACTGAGTGTGTGACTGAGTGACTGACTGAGTGACTGAGTGATTGTGTTGGTAAGTAGGTGACTGAGTGACTGACTGAGTGACTGAGTGTGTGACTGAGTGAGTGACTGAGTGAGTGACTGAGTGATTGTGTGGGTGAGTGACTGAGTGACTGACTGAGTGACTGACTGAGTGACTGACTGACTGAGTGTGTGACTGAGTGAGTGACTGAGTGAGTGATTGTATGGGTGAGTAGGTGACTGAGTGACTTAGTGGGTGACTGACTGAGTGACTGAGTGTGTGACTGACTGAGTGACTGAGTGAATGTGTAGGTGAGTAGGTGACTGAGTGAATGTGTAGGTGAGTAGGTGACTGAGTGACTGAGTGTGTGACTGAGTTTGTTACTGAGTGAGTGACTGAGTGTGACTGACTGAGTGATTGAGTGTGTGACTGACTGACGGAGTGTAACTGACTAAGTGAGTGACTGAGTGAGTGACTGAGTGAGTGATTGTATGGGTGAGTAGGTGACTGAGTGACTTAGTGGGTGACTGACTGAGTGACTGAGTGGGTGAGTGACTGAGTGTGTGACTGAGTGACTGACTGAGTGACTGATTGGTTGATTGACTGACTGAGTGACTGAGTGTGTGACTGACTGAGTGACTGAGTGACTGAGTGTGTGACTGAGTGAGTGACTGAGTGATTTTGTGGGTGAGTGACTGATTGGTTGATTGACTGAGTGTGTGACTGAGTGAGTGACTGAGTGAGTGGCTGAGTGACTGAGTGACTGAGTGTGTGACTGAGTGTGTGACTGAGTGACTGAGTGTGTGACTGAGTAGGTGACTGAGTGACTGAGTGTGTGACTGACTGAGTGTGTGACTGATTGACTGAGTGGCTGAGTGAATGTGTAGGTGAGTAGGTGACTGAGTGAATGTGTAGGTGAGTAGGTGACTGAGTGAATGTGTAGGTGAGTAGGTGACTGAGTGACTGAGTGTGTGACTGAGTGTGTGACTGACTGAGTGTGTGACTGAGTGATTGTAAGGGTGAGTAGGTGACTGAGTGACTGAGTGTGTGACTGACTGAGTGACTGTGATTGTGTGGGTGAGTAGGTGACTGAGTGTGTGACTGAGTGTGTGAGTGAGTGACTTAGTGATTGTGTGGGTGACTCACTGACTGACCGACTGACTGACCGACTGACTGACTGACCGACTGACCGACTGACCGACTTACCCGTGGTGACCCCAGCCAGGAGGTACACGTGAATGATGGAGGTGATTTTCTGAGTGACTGACGACCGACTGACTGACCGACTCACTGACCGACTGACCGACTGACCGACTGACTGACTGACTGACCGACCGACTGACTCATTGACTCACTGACCGACTGACTGACCGACTGACTCACTGACCGACTGACCGACTGACCCGTGGTGACCCCAGCCAGGAGGTACACGTGAATGATGGAGGTGCGTGTCCGAGTGACTGACTGACTCACTGACTGACTCACTGACTGACTGACTGACTCACTGACTGACTGACCGACTGACCGACTGACCGACTGACCCGTGGTGACCCCAGCCAGGAGGTACACGTGAATGATGGAGGTGCTGAACGAGTGACTCACTGACTCACTGACTGACTCACTGACCGACTGACTGACCCACTAACTCACTAACTCACTGACTGACCGACTGACTCACTGACTGACCGACTGACCGACTGACCGACTGACCCGTGGTGACCCCAGCCAGGCGGTACACGTGAATGATGGAGGTGCTGAACGAGTGACTCACTGACTCACCGAGTGACTCACTGACTTACTGACCGACCGACTAACTGACTGACTGACCGACTGACCGACTGACCGACTGACCCGTGGTGACCCCAGCCAGGAGGTACACGTGAATGATGGAGGTGCTGAACGAGTGACTCACTGACTCACTGACTGACTCACTGACCGACTGACTGACCCACTAACTCACTAACTCACTGACTGACTGACCGACTGACTGACCGACTGACCGACTGACCGACTGACCCGTGGTGACCCCAGCCAGGAGGTACACGTGAATGATGGAGGTGCTGAACGAGTGACCCACTCACTGACTGACCCACTGACTCACTAACTCACTGACTGACTCACTGACTAACTCACTGACCGACTGACTCACTCACTGACTCACTGACTAACTCACTGACTGACCGACTGACCGACTGACCGACTGACCCGTGGTGACCCCAGCCAGGAGGTACACGTGAATGATGGAGGTGCTGAACGAGTGACTCACCGACTGACCCACTCACTGACTGACTCACTGACTGACTCACTGACTGACCGACTGACTGACTCACTGACTCACTGACTGACTGACCGACTGACCGACTGACCGACTGACCGACTGACCCGTGGTGACCCCAGCCAGGAGGTACACGTGAATGATGGAGGTGCTGAACGAGTGACTCACTGACTGACCGACTGACTGACTCACTGACTGACTCACTGACTGACTCACTGACTGACCCACTGACTGACTGACCGACTGACCGACTGACCCGTGGTGACCCCAGCCAGGAGGTACACGTGAATGATGGAGGTGCTGAACGAGTGACTCACTGACTGACCGACTGACTGACCCACTGACTGACTGACCGACTGACTGACTGACTGACTGACTCACTGACTGACTCACTGACTCACTAACTCACTGACTGACCGACTGACCGACTGACCGACTGACCCGTGGTGACCCCAGCCAGGAGGTACACGTGAATGATGGAGGTGCTGAACGAGTGACTCACCGACTGACTCACTGACTGACTGACTGACCGACTGACCGACTGACCGACTGACCCGTGGTGACCCCAGCCAGGAGGTACACGTGAATGATGGAGGTGCTGAACGAGTGACTGACCGACTGACTGACCGACTGACTGACCGACTGACCGACTGACTGACTGACCCGTGGTGACCCCAGCCAGGAGGTACACGTGAATGATGGAGGTGCTGAACGAGTGACTGACCGACTGACTGACCGACTGACTGACCGACTGACCGACTGACTGACTGACCCGTGGTGACCCCAGCCAGGAGGTACACGTGAATGATGGAGGTGCTGAACGAGTGACTCACCGACAGACCCACTCACTGACTGACTGACCCACTAACTCACTGACTGACTCACTGACTGACTCACTGACCGACTCACTGACCGACTGACTGACTCACTGACTGACCGACTGACCGACTGACTGACCGACTGACCGACTGACCGACTGACCCGTGGTGACCCCAGCCAGGAGGTACACGTGAATGATGGAGGTGCTGAACGAGTGACTCACTGACTGACTGACTCACTGACTGACCGACTGACCGACTGACCCACTGACCCGTGGTGACCCCAGCCAGGAGGTACACGTGAATGATGGAGGTGCTGAACGAGTGACTCACTGACTGACTGACTCACTGACTGACCGACTGACCGACTGACCCACTGACCCGTGGTGACCCCAGCCAGGAGGTACACGTGAATGATGGAGGTGCTGAACGAGTGACTCACTGACTGACCCACTGACTGACTGACTGACCGACTGACCGACTGACCGACTGACCCGTGGTGACCCCAGCCAGGAGGTACACGTGAATGATGGAGGTGCTGAACGAGTGACTCACTGACTGACTGACTCACTGACTGACTCACTGACTGACTCACTGACTGACCGACTGACTGACCCACTGACCGACTGACCGACTGACCGACTGACCCGTGGTGACCCCAGCCAGGAGGTACACGTGAATGATGGAGGTGCTGAACGAGTGACTCACTGACTGACTCACTGACTGACTGACTGACCGACTGACCGACTGACCGACTGACCCGTGGTGACCCCAGCCAGGAGGTACACGTGAATGATGGAGGTGCTGACTGACTGACCGACTGACCGACTGACCGACTGACCCGTGGTGACCCCAGCCAGGAGGTACACGTGAATGATGGAGGTGCTGAACGAGTGACTCACTGACTGACTGACTGACTCACTGACCGACTCACTGACCGACTGACTGACTCACTGACTGACCGACTGACCGACTGACTGACCGACTGACCCACTGACCCGTGGTGACCCCAGCCAGGAGGTACACGTGAATGATGGAGGTGCTGAACGAGTGACTCACTGACTGACCGACTGACTGACTCACTGACTGACCGACTGACTCACTGACTGACTCACTGACTGACTGACTGACTCACTGACTCACTGACTGACTGACCGACTGACCGACTGACCCACTGACCCGTGGTGACCCCAGCCAGGAGGTACACGTGAATGATGGAGGTGCTGAACGAGGCCCCCACCATGCCAGCTGCCGCCAGAAGGCCTCCACCAATCATCACCGGGCGGCATCCAAAGCGCGACACCAACACGCTGCACAGCGGCCCTGTGGGGTCACGTGGGGGTCACGGGGGGGTCACGGGGGGGGTCACGGGGGGTCACGGGGGGGTCACGGGGGAGTGGGGTCACGGGGGGGTGGGGCAGGGGGGAATAATAATGATGACGTAATGATAATGATGTAATGATAATGATGACGTAATGATAATGATGTAATGATAATGATGTAATGATAATGATGACGTAATGAAAATGATGTAATGATAATGATGT
>NC_133745.1:22771746-22789246 GCF_048934315.1 Petromyzon marinus | reverse complement strand
CCATAAGGCGTACAACTTAAAAACAGCGCACCATCAGAGTATTGAGGGCTCGGGGTGAGCCACTTACATTATGAGACCTCCTTTGCCAGTAGCGAGATATAGTAATAGGTTTTTACCCTTTTAGCAGGCACCAAAAAAACTGACACCTTTATACAAGGGGATCGTGTTTGCAATAACCACAACACAAGCCGTCAAAAATGCAAACAAAAAGAGACAACTCTGATAATGATGATGGCACCGTCCTTGAATTTGATTGGTCCACACCAGAGACAGCTTTTCTTAGAGCCCTTTAGTCTCTCCGCTGGTGTTGGACCAGATGACGCCATAAGGCGTACAACTCAAGAAACAGCGCACCATCAGAGTATTAAGACCTCGGGGTAAGCCACTTACATTATGAGACTTCCTTTGCCAGTAGCGAGATATAGTAATAGATTTTTACCCTTTTAGCTGGCACCAAAAAACTGACACCTTTACACAAGGGGATCATGTTTGCAATAACCACAACGCAAGCGGTCAAAAATGCAAACAAAAATAAACTGATGATATTGGCACCGTCCTTGAATCTGATTGGTCCACACCAGAGACGGCTTTTCTTAGAGCCTTTAGTCTCTCCGCTGGTGTTGGACCAGATGACGCTGTAAGGCGTACAACTCAAGAAACAGCGCACCATCAGAGTATTGAGACCTCGGGGTAAGCCACTTACATTATGAGACCTCCTTTGCCAGTAGCGAGATATAATAATAGGTTTTTACCTTTTTAGCTGGCACCAAAAAAACTGACACCTTTATACAAGGGGATCATGTTTGCAATAACCACAACGCAAGCGGTCAAAAATGCAAACAAAAATAAACTGATGATATTGGCACCGTCCTTGAATCTGATTGGTCCACACCAGAGACGGCTTTTCTTAGAGCCCTTTAGTCTCTCCGCTGGTGTTGGACCAGATGACGCTGTAAGGCGTACAACTCAAAAACAGCGCACCATCAGAGTATTGAGACCTCGGGGTCAGCCACTTACATTATGAGACCCCCTTTGCCAGTAGCGAGATATAATAATAAGTTTTTACCTTTTTAGCTGGCACCAAAAAAACTGACACCTTTACACAAAGGGAATCGTGAAAAAGTATTCTCACGAATTCCGATTTAAACCTTTCGCGACTGCAAGTATTCTTCACCTTCTTTGGTTCTTTCGGTAAAGTCGCCACCACGTGGAATGAGAATAAAAACATAATAACAATCAGTTGATCAAATAAAATAACACCGATAGTATTCTTTCGGCCACAAGAACAAGCGGCCTTCCATCGGGTGAAAGGGGGGGACGAGTGAAGGGACGAGACTTGTCCAGCGCTGTCCTACCGGACGGTCTCGTCCCCCCCCTTCACCCGATGGAAGGCCGCTTGTTGTTGTAGCCGAAATGTCGCGAGAATTTTATCGGCGTGATTTTAAACCAAACCGGATATTCCCACGGGCGTTCCCTTCCATTTTCTTTGGTTC
Organism: Petromyzon marinus; assembly: GCF_048934315.1. Classification (NCBI taxonomy): domain Eukaryota; kingdom Metazoa; phylum Chordata; class Hyperoartia; order Petromyzontiformes; family Petromyzontidae; genus Petromyzon; species Petromyzon marinus. The sequence continues at coordinate 22,787,753 of NC_133745.1, read as the reverse complement.
TTTCGGTAAGGTCACGTAGAATGACAGTCGCGCCCCCTTCACCTGATGAAGGCCGCTTGTGTTGTGGCCGAAACGTCGCGAGAATTTTATCGGCGTTATTTTAAACCAAACCGGATATTCCCACGGGCGTTCCCTTCCATTTTCTTTGGTTCTTTCGGTAAGGTCACGTAGAATGACAGTCGCGCCCCTTCACCCGATGGAAGGCCGCTTGTTGTTGTGGCCGAAATGTCGCGAGAATTTTATCGGCGTTATTTTAAACCAAACCGGATATTCCCACGGGCGTTCCCTTCCATTTTCTTTGGTTCTTTCGGTAAAGGTCACGTAGAATGACAGTCGCGCCCCCTTCACCTGATGAAGGCCGCTTGTGTCGTGGCTGAAACATCGCGAGAATATTATTGTGTTGTTTTATTTTATCAATTTATTATTTTATTATCATTCTACGTGACTTTACCGAAAGAACCAAAGAAGATGAATCCTTGCAGTCACGAAAGCTTTAAATCGAAATTTAACCGCCTCTACGGGGTAGGGATTCCACACATCCTTAAGATCATTCAACAGACTTCGGGATAAGAAGGCTCAACTAATCGAGTCTCTCACCTTTCTGAAGAGATGCCGCGACTCTAAGGCGCTTTGTTTCCTCTCACACAGCTTAAAAGCCGTGATCTGAACGTGGCTCTTTCACTCCAGCGCTGTCCTACCAGACAGTCGCGCCCCCTTCACCTGATGAAGGCCGCTTGTTGTTGTAGCCGAAACGTCGCGAGAATTTTATCGGCGTTATTTTATTTGATCAACTAATTATTATTTTATCGTTTCCCCTTCTAGGCGGTGGTGACTTCGCCGAAAGAACCAAACCGGATATTCCCACGGGCGTTCCCTTCCATTTTCTTTGGTTCTTTCGGTAAAGTCACGTAGAATGACAGTCGCGCCCCCTTCACCTGATGAAGGCCGCTTGTGTTGTGGCCAAAACGTCGCGATAATTTTATTGGTGTTATTTTATTTTATCAATTTATTATTTTATTCTCATTCTACGCGGTGGTGACTTTACCGAAAGAACCAAAGAGGATGAATCCTTGCGGTCACGAAAGCTTTAAATCGAAATTTAACCGCCTCTACGGGGTAGGGATTCCACACATCCTTAAGATCATTCAACAGACTCCGGGATAAGAAGGCTCAACTAATCGAGTCTCTCACCTTTCTGAAGAGATGCCGCGACTCTAAGGCGCTTTGTTTCCTCTCACACAGCTTAAAGGCCGTGATCTGAACGTGGCTCTTTCACTCCAGCGCTGTCCTACCAGACAGTCTCGTCCCTTCACCTGATGAAGGCCGCTTGTGTTGTGGCCGAAACGTCGCGAGAATATTATTATCGTGTTATTTTATTTTATCAATTTATTATTTGATTCTCATTCTACGTGCAGGTGACTTTACCGAAAGAACCAAAGAGGATGAATCATTGCAGTCACGGGAAGCTTTAAATCGAAATTTCCCTTCCATTGTTACGGCATAGTCCACGTGCTTAGAAACGAAACGAAATGACGGGAGGACCGTACATATATATATCGGAGATCCCCCCTTTTGCCCCCGAAACGTCGTGATTTGTTTCATTCGATTTTAATTTCTAACCACGGTAAAAAGTAAAAAAATCAAAAATCAAAATCAAAATAATAAAACCACACCCTTTGGGCCCGTGCGTTAACTTGGTCCGCGGGGCGTCTTTTGCGAGGCTAGCTAACGCAAATGTTTACTTGATAAACGATCGCTCAGGGTCTTTGCAACACGTGACAGCACGCTTTGCCGACCCCAAAGAGTAAGGGGATGACGAGGCTGATGGAGGCGCGCCTTGATGGACGAGCGCCTCTGAAAGGAATTACGCTCGCGAGCCACGGTTTAGAGGTTTTTTGCAGCAACACCTCGGTATGCCGCCGCTTTGGAAGACGTCGAATTTGAAAGTCACTCACCACTCGCTCAGGCGAGAACGTTAGGTCTTCGGTAGGAGCACCGATATCAAGAGACGTGAAACAATCAGAAGTGGGTGGGTGGGCGGGTGAGTGGGTGGGTGGGTGGATGGGTGGGTGAGTGAGTGAGTGGTTGGGTGGGTGGGTGAGTGGGTGGGTGGATGGGTGGGTGAGTGAGTGAGTGAGTGGTTGGGTGGGTGGGTGAGTGGTTGGGTGGGTGGGTAGGTGAGTGGGTGGGTGAGTGGGTGGGTGAGTGGTTGGGTGGATGGGTGGGTGAGTGAGTGAGTGGTTGGGTGGGTGAGTGGGTGGGTGGGTCAGTGTTTGGGTGAGTGGGTGGGTGAGTGGGTGAGTGGGTGGGTGAGTGAGTGGTGAGTGAGTGGGTGAGTGACTGAGTGGGTGAGTGAGTGGGTGGGTGAGGAGTGAGTGGTGAGTGGGTGAGTGGTGAGTGAGTGGCGAGTGAGTGGAGAGTGGGTGAGTGAGTGAGTGAGTGGCGAGTGAGTGGTGAGTGGGTGAGTGAGTGAGTGAGTTGTGAGTGAGTGGTGAGTGAGTGAGTGGTGAGTGATTGGGTGAGTGAGTGGGTGAGTGGGCGAGTGAGTGGATGAGTGAGTGAGTGGGTGAGTGAGTGAGTGAGTGGTGAGTGAGTGGTGCGTGAGTGATGAGTGACTGGGTGAGTGAGTGGTGAGCGAGTGGTGAGTGGGTGAGTGGGTGAGTGAGTGAGTGGTTGGGTGAGTGGGTGGGTGAGTGGGTGGGTGAGTGAGTGAGTTGTGAGTGAGTGGTGAGTGAGTGGGTGAGTGAGTGAGTGGTGAGTGAGTGGTGGTGAGTAAGTGGTGAGTGAGTGGTGAGTGAGTGGTGATTGTGTGGGTGGGTGAGTGAGTGTGTGAGTGGGTGGGTGAATGAGCGAGTGAGTGGGTGGTTGAGTGAGTGGTCAGTGAGTGAGTGGTGAGTGAGTGGTGAGTGGGTGAGTGAGTGGTGAGTCATTAAGTGGTGAGTGAGTGGTGAGTGAGTGAGTGGGTGAGTGAGTGAGTGGGTGAGTGAGTGGGTGAGGGGTGAGTGGGTGAGTGGGTGAGTGAGTGAGTGAGTGGATGAGTGGGTGAGTCAGTGGGTGAATGAGTGAGGGGTGAGTGAGTGAGTGGACAGTGAGTGAGTGGTGAGTAAGTGGTGAGTGAGCGAGTGGTGAGTGAGTGGTGAGTGAGTGGTGAGTGAGCGAGTGGTGAGTGAGTGGTGAGTGAGTGGTGAGTGAGTGGTGAGTGGGTGAGTGTTTGAGTGGTGAGTGAGTTAGTGGGTGAGTGAGTGGTGAGTGAGTGAGTGGGTGGGTGAGTGAGTGGTGAGTGAGTGAGTGGGTGAGTGAGTGAGTGGGTGAGTGGGTGAGTGAGTGGGTGAGTGAGTGGTGAGTGAGTGGTGAGTGAGTGAGCGAGTGAGTGGTGAGTGATGAGTTGGTGAGTTGGTGAGTGAGTGGTGAGTGGTGAGTGAGTAGGTGGGTGAGTGAGTGGGTGAGTGAGTGAGTGAGTGAGTGAGTGAGTGAGTGGTGAGTGAGTGGTGGGTGGGTGAGTGGGTGGGTGAGTGTGTGGGTGGGTGGGTGAATGGGGTGGGTGAGTGAGTGAGTGGTGAGTGAGTGAGTGGGTGAGTGGGTGAGTGAGTGAGTGAGTGGTGAGTGGGTAGTGAGTGAGTGGGTGAGAGAGTGAGTGGTGAGTGAGTGGGTGAGGTGAGTGTGTGGTGGGTGGGTGAGTGAGTGGGTGGGTGGGTGAGTGGGTGGTGGTGGGTGAGTGGGGAGTGAGTGGTGTGTGAGTGAGGGTGAAGGGGGGGGTGAGTGAGTGAAGTAGGTATGGTGAGGTTGAGAAAAAAGTCCCCGGTGGTGACTGAGTGAGTGAGTGGATGAGTGGGTGAGTGAGTGAGTGGGTGAGTGAGTGAGTGGCGAGTGAGTGGTGAGTGGGTGAGTGAGTGAGTGAGTTGTGAGTGAGTGGTGAGTGAGTGAGTGGTGAGTGATTGGGTGAGTGAGTGGGTGAGTGGGCGAGTGAGTGGGTGAGTGAGTGAGTGGGTGAGTGAGTGAGTGAGTGGTGAGTGAGTGGTGCGTGAGTGATGAGTGACTGGGTGAGTGAGTGGTGAGCGAGTGGTGAGTGGGTGAGTGGGTGAGTGAGTGAGTGGTTGGGTGAGTGGGTGGGTGAGTGGGTGGGTGAGTGAGTGAGTTGTGAGTGAGTGGTGAGTGAGTGGGTGAGTGAGTGGGTGGGTGAAGAGTGAGTGGTGAGTGGGTGAGTGGTGAGTGAGTGGCGAGTGAGTTGAGAGTGGGTGAGTGAGTGAGTGGCGAGTGAGTGGTGTGTGGGTGAGCGAGTGAGTGAGTTGTGAGTGAGTGGTGAGTGAGTGAGTGGTGAGTGATTGGGTGAGTGAGTGGGTGAGTGGGCGAGTGAGTGGGTGAGTGAGTGAGTGGGTGAGTGAGTGAGTGAGTGGTGAGTGAGTGGTGAGTGACTGGGTGAGTGAGTGGTGAGCGAGTGGTGAGTGGGTGAGTGAGTGAGTGGGTGAGTGAGTGAGTGGTTGGGTGAGTGGGTGGGTGAGTGGGTGGGTGAGTGAGTGAGTTGTGAGTGAGTGGTGAGTGAGTGAGTGGTGAGTGAGTGGTGGTGAGTAAGTGGTAAGTGAGTGGTGAGTGAGTGGTGATTGTGTGGGTGGGTGAGTGAGTGTGTGAGTGGGTGGGTGAATGAGTGAGTGAGTGGGTGGTTGAGTGAGTGGTCAGTGAGTGAGTGGTGAGTGAGTGGTGAGTGGGTGAGTGAGTGGTGAGTCAGTAGGTGGTGAGTGAGTGGTGAGTGAGTGGGTGAGTGAGTGAGTGGGTGAGTGAGTGGGTGAGGGGTGAGTGGGTGAGTGGGTGAGTGAGTGAGTGGATGAGTGGGTGAGTCAGTGGGTGAATGAGTGAGTGGGTGAGTGAGTGAATGGTGAGTGAGTGAGTGGTGAGTAAGTGGTGAGTGAGTGGTGAGTGAGCGAGTGGTGAGTGAGTGGTGAGTGAGTGAGTGGTGAGTGAGTGGTGAGTGGGTGAGTGGTTGAGTGGTGAGTGAGTTAGTGGGTGAGTGAGTGGTGAGTGAGTGAGTGGGTGGGTGAGTGAGTGGTGAGTGAGTGAGTGGGTGAGTGGGTGAGTGAATGAGTGGGTGAGTGGGTGAGTGAGTGGGTGAGTGAGTGGTGAGTGAGTGGTGAGTGAGTGAGCGAGTGAGTGGTGAGTGATGAGTGGGTGAGTTGGTGAGTGAGTGGTGAGTGGTGAGTGAGTAGGTGGGTGAGTGAGTGGGTGAGTGAGTGAGTGAGTGGGTGAGTGAGTGAGTGAGTGGTGAGTGAGTGAGTGAGTGGGTGGGTGGGTGAGTGGGTGGGTGAGTGTGTGGGTGGGTGGGTGAATGGGTGGGTGAGTGAGTGAGTGGTGAGTGGGTGAGTGGGTGAGTGAGTGAGTGAGTGGTGAGTAAGTGGGTGAGTGGGTGAGTGAGTGAGTGGGTGAGTGGGTGAGTGGGTGGGTGAGTGAGTGGGTGGGTGGGTGAGTGGGTGGGTGAGTGGGTGAGTGGGTGCGTTAGTTGGTGAGTGGGTGAGTGAGTGGTGAGTGAGTGAGTGAGTGGTGAGTGGTGAGTGAGTGGTGAGTGGTGAGTGAGTGGGTGAGTGAGTGGTGAGTGAGTGGTGAGTGAGTGAGTGGATGAGTGGGTGAGTGAGTGAGTGGGTGAGTGAGTGAGTGAGTGGTGAGTGAGTGGGTGAGTGGGTGGGTGGGTGGGTGAGTGAGTGGGTGGGTGGGTGGGTGAGTGGGTGGGTGAGTGGGTGGGTGAGTGAGTGGTGAGTGAGTGGTGAGTGAGTGGGTGAGTGAGTGAGTGAGTGGGTGAGTGGGTGGGTGGGTGAGTGGGTGGGTGAGTAGGTGGGTGAGTCGGAGGGTGGGTGAGTGGGTGGGTGGGTGAGTGGGTGGGTAGGTGAGTGGGTCGGTGAGTGGGTGAGTGAGTGGGTGAGTGGTGGGTGAGTGGTGAGTGAGCGAGTGAGTGGGTGAGTGAGTGGGTGGGTGAGTGACTGGTGAGTGATGGGTGAGTGGTGAGTGAGCGAGTGACTGGGTGAGTGAGTGGGTGAGTGGTGGGTGAGTGAGTGAGTGGGTGAGTGAGTGGTGAGTGAGTGACTGGTGACTGAGTGATTGAGTGGTGAGTGTCTCTCTCTACCCTTGTCTCCCTCCCCGTGTCCTGCGTGACCCCCGTGTCCGACCCCCCTTCTCTGTCTCCCCGTGTCTCAGAATAGTCTCTCTCTCTCTGTATCAATATCTCAGAATAGTCTCTCTCTGTGTATCAATGTCTCAGAATAGTCTCTCTCTCTGTATCAATGTTTGTTCTGTTCCCCACGGATACCCATAGGTCAGGGTGTAGTGTCTCTCTCTGTGTGTGTCTGTGTGTGTGTCTGTGTGTGTGTCTGTGTGTGTGTCTGTGGGGAGCGGTAGTGTAGTGGTTAGCGCTACGCTGCGCTATGAACCTGGCGACCCGGGTTCGATTCTCGCTCACGGCCAACACCAGTGACGATTATCTGAACCGGTCCCGGGCCTCCCCTAGGTTGACTCAGCCTCAAATGAGTACCTGGTGCGGTGTGTAGTAAACATTGCCACTAGGGAGACAAAGGCGGTCGGGCGTGGTGCTGGCCACCCACCCCCTCGTGTACCGTTCCGGCCTTCATAGGTGCTCGCTAACAGCACTTGCCCCTACAGTCTGTTACAGGCTATACGGGGGATCTTTGTTTTGGTCCGGCAAAACAACCCCCTACCTCCTCGCGGTGCCGGACGGGCAACTCTGTCGTGGACAGTGCTGTGGGGGGAGTTCCAATTTTGATTGGCTCCTCCCCTCATGGCAAATGTGTCCACCACAGGGGCTAAACGGGGGCTCTGGACGGGTGCGAGGGGCTGGTAACCCCTCCACCTTCAATTAATTACCACGAAACTACGAATTCAACTGAAATATGTAACAACTAAGCTTGTGCCGGAGGCCCCGGGGGGCCAGGCGTCTATGACGTCTCCTGGCCAAACCCCAATTGGCGGAGCCAGGAGATTGAATACCTACCCTCGGGGCTACTCCAGAAACAACGAAAAGCCACTACGGTTGGCCACGTGGAATGTTCGAACGCTCACTGCAGAGGAGAGGCTGCCACTCCTCTGTCGGGAGCTGGACCGGTACCGCCTGGATCTATGCGGCATTCAGGAGGTCCGGTGGACCGGCTCTGGCTCCTGCCACCATGAGGGGTGGACAGTCCTCTACTCGGGGCAGCAGACTGCCAAACAACAGGGTGTGGGTCTTCTTTTGAACAAAAGAATGAAGGGGGCGTGGGAGCGTGGCGGTGAGGTGTCGGGAAGCTGTAAGTCCCAGGCTACTTTGGGCTCGCCTTCCCATCAACCGGAGGCGAGGAATGGTGGTCGTGGTTACTTATGCCCCCACCGAAGATGAACATCCGTGGAGGGATGCAGGCAAAGCCGATGAGTCAGATGCCTTCTATGACCTCCTGTCACAGGTGCTGGCTAAAGTGGCCCCTCGGGATAGAGTCATCATGTTGGGTGACTTCAATGCCCGAGTTGGTCATGATACTGGCACCTGGTCTGGAGTGATTGGAGGGCATGGGCCAGATCAGCTCAATAACAACGGTAGGAGGCTGCTAGATTTTTGTGCAGCCCATGGGCTTGTAATTACCAACACGCTGTTCCGGCATCGGCGCATCCACACAACATCATGGATGCATGCCGGGTCCAAGCAAGAACATCTGCTGGATTACATAGTGACGGACCAGCGAATGCGAGCCCATGTCCTTGACACCAGGACCTACCGTGGAGCTGATCTGCCCTCTGACCATCGACTAGTCATCTGTAAGATGCGCCTGCTATTCTTCCACTCCGGTGGTGGGTGTACACCCAGGACCCCATTCCACCTAAAGTGGCCTGGTCTCAGTTATCTGATGAAAGTTGCAAGCGAGAATTTCATCATCGCTTGCGGCTGGGATTGGCATCGTCCCCGACTCCTCCTGATGTCGAGGGTAAATGGGCGAGGTTTAGGACTGTGACTCATGCAGCTGCAGTGGCTGCTTTGGGTACGCGGTCCAGACCTCCCCAGACACCCTGGATGACAGAGGAGTTGTTCACGATGGTTGAGAAAAAGCGACAGGCCCACTGTCATCGGCTACAGAATCCCACGTCAGAGAATGAGGAGGCTTACCGCAGCCTTCGCTCGGAGGTTCGGAGAGCCGTGAGGCGCTGCAAGGATGGGTGGTGGTCGCGGGTTGCTGAGGAGATGGAGTCTGCCTCAGTGGCCCGTGATCACAAATCTCTATTTAACTCCATCAAAAAAGTAACCTGCAGCGCCACACCTATTACCATCATTAGGGGAAAAAACGGTGATCCAATTTCCGACCCCCAGGAACAGGTTCGCAGATTTGCTGAGCATTTCTGTGAGATCCTGGGGGAGGGAAAATCCCTCAGCCAGGAAAACATCGTGGCACAAAGTGAGGATGACCCTGCTGAGGCTGCGGTGCCTCAAATATTGGATGAAGTCACCCCCTGTGAGTGGCTGGCTGAGGTGCCATCTGCTGAGGAAGTATTGAAGGCGATCCGGAGTCTGAGACCAGGAAAGGCAGCGGGCAGAGATGATCTCCCAAGCGAAATGCTGAGGGAGGGTGGCGTTTGTGCACAGACTGCCCTATATGACATCATAACAACAGTCTGGACCACTGGACGGGTTCCGCAGGATTGGAAGGATGCCCTGGTGGTCCCCCTTTTTAAGAAGGGGGACCGCACAGACTGTAACAACTACAGGGGCATCTCACTCCTCAGTGTGCCGGGAAAGGTCCTGGCAAGGATTATTCAGCATCGCCTTGCCAGGCACGCTGAGGAGAGGCTTGCGGAGCCCCAATGCGGTTTCAGGAAAGGGCGGTCCTGCACAGATGCCATATTTTCTGTCCGTCTGCTACAGCAGAGGTGTAGGGAATTCCAACAAGACCTACATCTCTGCTTTATTGACCTGGTCAAGGCCTATGATACCATCAGTAGGCCTGGGCTCTGGGTCGTTCTTCGTGCTTTTGGAGTACCTGACCCTCTGCTCACGATCATTAAGGACCTTCATGATGGTGAGCGGGCCCGGGTAAAACTACGTGGCCGGGAGTCAGAGCCATTCCCTGTACACCTTGGGGTGCGACAGGGATGTCCTCTGGCTCCCACATTATTTAACATCTATTTTGACCACGTAGTTCGTGAAGCCTTCAATAGCTGTACCGGGGGAATCTCCATATGGTACAGATATAATGGGAGGCTAATCGATGCCCGGGTGCGGTCAAGGGATGGCTCCCTATTGCTCAACCACGTTATGTATGCTGATGACTTGGTAATAGCTGCTCAGTCAGAGGAGGAGTTGGAGACGCTGCTGCTGAGACTGGAGCGTGCCACTAAGAGGTGGGGCCTTACCATCAGCCCCACCAAAACTAAGCACCTGCCTGGGTATTTTGTACCATCGGACACTCCACCCCCACAACTCCCAATCGGTGATGGGGCAGTTGTGGAGAGAGTGGAGAGTTTCCCATACCTGGGCAGTGTGCTTATGACTGGCTCCAGTTTAACAGCAGAGGTCTCACTCCGAATCAGTCGAGCGGCAATATCTTTTCATCGGTTGCGTAACGCTGTGTGGAAGCTAACTGGTCTGTCGCTCCGCACTAAGCTTCAGGTCTTCTCGGCCACGGTCATTCCCTCCCTTCTCTACGCTTGCGAAACGTGGACCCCCCTAATGGAGCATCTTCGCCGGTTAGAAACATTTAGGCTGGCCTGCCTCCGATCCATCCTCGGTTTAACCAGACTGGATTGTGTGAGGAGCTCACAAATCCTTGAAAGATCTGGGCAGGGTCCCATCGGTGAGCTCCTCCGGCAGGAAAGGCTGCGATGGCTGGGTCATGTAGCCCGCATGCCCAGCCACCGCATGCCGAAACAGCTTTTGTTTGGCCGGATTGAGGGGGCTAAGCGGGCGCGGCACGGGTTAGAGAAGAGATGGAGTGATGTGGTACAGGAGGACGTGGAGCTGAGTGGACTTGCCGATGACTGGTACCAGCGGTGTCAAGATCGGCCTCTGTGGAGGAGGCTCGTGAAGGATGCTACTGGGCAGTTGGAGGCAGTCGCCCTCCAACAACAACGGAGGGCGGAGGAGCGACGCTCACAACAGCGAGCGGAGCGCCGGGTGGCTAAAGCACAGCAGGTTGGCACAGTAGGGGGCACAGGTGGTGCATCAGACAGTCATCTAAGTCAGTCGACCCGTGGCACCTGGGTCTGCCCCGTGACCACCTGCAAGCGGGCGTTCGACACTTCACGTGGCCTCAGGGTGCACATAGCCTGGCACAAGCGTCGTGGTGACGTCACCGCCACTTAGTGGCGAATGGCGGTTGTTGTTGTTGTTGTTGTGTGTGTCTGTGTGTGTGTCTCTCTGTGTGTGCCTTTCTGTGTGTGAGTCTGTGTGTGTCTGTGTGTGTGTGTCTGTGTGTGTGTCTGTGTGTGTGTCTCTCTGTGTGTGTGTCTGTGTGTGAGTCTGTGTGTGTCTGTGTGTCTGTGTGAGTGTGTGTTTGTGTGTGTGTGTCTGTGTGTGAGTCTGTGTGTGTGTCTCTCTGTGTGTCTGTGTGCGTCTGTGTGTGTCTGTGTGTGTTTCTGTTTGTGTCTGTGTGTGTCTGTGTGTGTCTGTGTGTGTCTGTGGGTGTGTGTCTCTCTGTGTGTCTGTGTGTGTGTGTCTCTCTGTGGGTGTGTCTCTCTGTGTGAGTCTGTGTGTGTGTCTGTGTGCGTGTGTGTCTGTGTGTCTGTGTGTGTGTGTCTCTGTGTGTGTGTCTGTGTGTGTCTGTGTGTGTCTGTGTGAGTCTGTGTGTGTCTCTCTGTGAGTCTGTGTGTGTCTCTCTGTGTGTCTGTGTGTGTGTCTCTCTGTGTGTGAGTCTGTGGGTGTGTGTGTCTGTGTGTGTGTCTGTGGGGAGCGATAGTGTAGTGGTTAGCGCGCTGCGCTATGAACCTGGCGACCAGGGTTCGATTCCCGCTCACGGCCAACACCAGTGACGATTATCTGAACCGGTCCCGGGCCTCCCCTAGGTCGACTCAGCCTCAAATGAGTACCTGGTGCGGTGTGTAAACATTGCCACTAGGGAGACAAAGGCGGTCGGGCGTGGTGCTGGCCACCCACCCCCTCGTGTACCGTTCCGGCCTTCATAGGTGCTCGCTAACAGCACTTGCCCCTACAGTCTGTTAAGGGTATATGGGGGATCTTTGTCTTTGTCTTTGTCTGTGTGTGTGTGTGCCTGTGTGTGTGTGTGTGTGCCTGTGTGTGTGTGTGTGTGCCTGTGTGTGTGTGTGTGTGCCTGTGTGTGTGTGTGTGCGCCTGTGTGTGTGTGTGTGTGCCTGTGTGTGTGTGTGTGCCTGTGTGTGTGTGTGTGCCTGTGTGTGTGTGTGTGTGCCTGTGTGTGTGTGTGTGCCTGTGTGTGTGCCTGTGTGTGTGTGTGCCTGTGTGTGTGTGTGCCTGTGTGTGTGTGTGCCTGTGTGTGTGTGTGCCTGTGTGTGTGTGTGCCTGTGTGTGTGTGTGTGCCTGTGTGTGTGTGTGTGCCTGTGTGTGTGTGTGTGTGCCTGTGTGTGTGTGTGTGCCTGTGTGTGTGTGTGTGCCTGTGTGTGTGTGTGTGCCTGTGTGTGTGTGTGTGCCTGTGTGTGTGTGTGTGCCTGTGTGTGTGTGTGTGCCTGTGTGTGTGTGTGCCTGTGTGTGTGTGTGTGTGTGCCTGTGTGTGTGTGCCTGTGTGTGTGTGCCTGTGTGTGTGTGTGTGCCTGTGTGTGTGTGTGTGCCTGTGTGTGTGTGTGTGCCTGTGTGTGTGTGTGTGCCTGTGTGTGTGTGTGTGCCTGTGTGTGTGTGTGTGCCTGTGTGTGTGTGTGTGCCTGTGTGTGTGTGTGTGTGCCTGTGTGTGTGTGTGTGTGTGCCTGTGTGTGTGTGTGTGCCTGTGTGTGTGTGTGTGCCTGTGTGTGTGTGTGTGCCTGTGTGTGTGTGTGTGCCTGTGTGTGTGTGTGTGCCTGTGTGTGTGTGTGTGCCTGTGTGTGTGTGTGTGCCTGTGTGTGTGCCTGTGTGTGTGTGTGTGCCTGTGTGTGTGCCTGTGTGTGTGCCTGTGTGTGTGCCTGTGTGTGTGCCTGTGTGTGTGCCTGTGTGTGTGCCTGTGTGTGTGTGTGTGCCTGTGTGTGTGTGTGTGCCTGTGTGTGTGTGTGTGCCTGTGTGTGTGTGTGTGCCTGTGTGTGTGTGTGTGCCTGTGTGTGTGTGTGTGCCTGTGTGTGTGTGTGTGCCTGTGTGTGTGTGTGTGCCTGTGTGTGTGTGTGTGCCTGTGTGTGTGTGTGTGCCTGTGTGTGTGTGTGTGCCTGTGTGTGTGTGTGTGCCTGTGTGTGTGTGTGTGCCTGTGTGCCTGTGTGTGTGTGTGTGCCTGTGTGTGTGTGTGTGCCTGTGTGTGTGTGTGTGCCTGTGTGTGTGTGTGTGCCTGTGTGTGTGTGTGTGCCTGTGTGTGTGTGTGTGCCTGTGTGTGTGTGTGTGCCTGTGTGTGTGTGTGTGCCTGTGTGTGTGTGTGTGCCTGTGTGTGTGTGTGTGCCTGTGTGTGTGTGTGTGCCTGTGTGTGTGTGTGTGCCTGTGTGTGTGTGTGTGCCTGTGTGTGTGTGTGTGCCTGTGTGTGTGTGTGTGCCTGTGTGTGTGTGTGTGCCTGTGTGTGTGTGTGCCTGTGTGTGTGTGTGCCTGTGTGTGTGTGTGCCTGTGTGCCTGTGTGTGTGTGTGTGTGTGTGCCTGTGTGCCTGTGTGTGTGTGTGTGTGTGCCTGTGTGTGTGTGTGCCTGTGTGTGTGTGTGTGCCTGTGTGTGTGTGTGCCTGTGTGTGTGTGTGCCTGTGTGTGTGTGTGCCTGTGTGTGTGTGTGCCTGTGTGTGCCTGTGTGTGTGTGTGTGCCTGTGTGTGTGTGCCTGTGTGTGTGTGTGTGTGCCTGTGTGTGTGTGTGTGCGCCTGTGTGTGTGTGTGTGCCTGTGTGTGTGTGTGCCTGTGTGTGTGTGTGTGCCTGTGTGTGTGTGTGTGCCTGTGTGTGTGTGTGCCTGTGTGTGTGTGTGTGCCTGTGTGTGTGTGTGTGCCTGTGTGTGTGTGTGTGCCTGTGTGTGTGTGTGTGCCTGTGTGTGTGTGTGTGCCTGTGTGTGTGTGTGTGTGCCTGTGTGTGTGTGTGTGTGCCTGTGTGTGTGTGTGTGTGCCTGTGTGTGTGTGTGTGTGCCTGTGTGTGTGTGTGTGCCTGTGTGTGTGTGTGTGCCTGTGTGTGTGTGTGTGTGTGCCTGTGTGTGTGTGTGTGTGTGCCTGTGTGTGTGTGTGTGTGCCTGTGTGTGTGTGTGTGTGCCTGTGTGTGTGTGTGTGTGCCTGTGTGTGTGTGTGTGTGCCTGTGTGTGTGTGTGTGTGCCTTGTGTGTGTGTGTGTGTGCCTGTGTGTGTGTGTGTGTGCCTGTGTGTGTGTGTGTGTGCCTGTGTGTGTGTGTGTGTGCCTGTGTGTGTGTGTGTGTGCCTGTGTGTGTGTGTGTGTGCCTGTGTGTGTGTGTGTGTGCCTGTGTGTGTGTGTGTGTGCCTGTGTGTGTGTGTGTGTGCCTGTGTGTGTGTGTGTGTGCCTGTGTGTGTGTGTGTGCCTGTGTGTGTGTGTGTGCCTGTGTGTGTGTGTGGCCTGTGTGTGTGTGTGCCTGTGTGTGTGTGTGCCTGTGTGTGTGTGTGCCTGTGTGTGTGTGTGTGCCTGTGTGTGTGTGTGCCTGTGTGTGTGTGTGCCTGTGTGTGTGTGTGCCTGTGTGTGTGTGTGCCTGTGTGTGTGTGTGCCTGTGTGTGTGTGTGCCTGTGTGTGTGTGTGCCTGTGTGTGTGTGTGCCTGTGTGTGTGTGTGTGCCTGTGTGTGTGTGTGTGTGCCTGTGTGTGTGTGTGCCTGTGTGTGTGTGTGTGTGCCTGTGTGTGTGTGTGTGCCTGTGTGTGTGTGTGTGCCTGTGTGTGTGTGTGTGTGTGCCTGTGTGTGTGTGTGTGTGCCTGTGTGTGTGTGTGTGTGCCTGTGTGTGTGTGTGTGTGCCTGTGTGTGTGTGTGTGTGCCTGTGTGTGTGTGTGTGTGCCTGTGTGTGTGTGTGTGTGCCTGTGTGTGTGTGTGTGTGTGCCTGTGTGTGTGTGTGTGTGCCTGTGTGTGTGTGTGTGTGCCTGTGTGTGTGTGTGTGCCTGTGTGTGTGTGTGTGTGCCTGTGTGTGTGTGTGTGTGCCTGTGTGTGTGTGTGTGTGTGCCTGTGTGTGTGTGTGTGTGCCTGTGTGTGTGTGTGTGTGCCTGTGTGTGTGTGTGTGTGCCTGTGTGTGTGTGTGTGCCTGTGTGTGTGTGTGTGCCTGTGTGTGTGTGTGTGCCTGTGTGTGTGTGTGCCTGTGTGTGTGTGTGCCTGTGTGTGTGTGTGCCTGTGTGTGTGTGTGTGCCTGTGTGTGTGTGTGCCTGTGTGTGTGTGTGCCTGTGTGTGTGTGTGCCTGTGTGTGTGTGTGCCTGTGTGTGTGTGTGCCTGTGTGTGTGTGTGCCTGTGTGTGTGTGTGCCTGTGTGTGTGTGTGCCTGTGTGTGTGTGTGCCTGTGTGTGTGTGTGCCTGTGCCTGTGTGTGCGTGTGCCTGTGTGTGCGTGTGCCTGTGTGTGTGTGTGCCTGTGTGTGTGTGCCTGTGTGTGTGTGCCTGTGTGTGTGTGCCTGTGTGTGTGTGTGTGTGCCTGTGTGTGTGTGTGTGCGCCTGTGTGTGTGTGTGTGTGCCTGTGTGTGTGTGTGTGCCTGTGTGTGTGTGTGTGCCTGTGTGTGTGTGTGTGCCTGTGTGTGTGTGTGTGCGCCTGTGTGTGTGTGTGTGTGCCTGTGTGTGTGTGTGTGCCTGTGTGTGTGTGTGTGCCTGTGTGTGTGTGTGTGCCTGTGTGTGTGTGTGTGCCTGTGTGTGTGTGTGTGCCTGTGTGTGTGTGTGTGCCTGTGTGTGTGTGTGTGCCTGTGTGTGTGTGTGTGCCTGTGTGTGTGTGTGTGTGCCTGTGTGTGTGTGTGTGTGCCTGTGTGTGTGTGTGTGTGCCTGTGTGTGTGTGTGTGTGCCTGTGTGTGTGTGTGTGCCTGTGTGTGTGTGTGTGTGTGCCTGTGTGTGTGTGTGTGTGTGTGCCTGTGTGTGTGTGTGTGTGCCTGTGTGTGTGTGTGTGTGCCTGTGTGTGTGTGTGCCTGTGTGTGTGTGTGTGTGCCTGTGTGTGTGTGTGTGTGCCTGTGTGTGTGTGTGTGCCTTTGTGTGTGTGTGCCTGTGTGTGTGTGTGTGTGCCTGTGTGTGTGTGTGTGTGCCTGTGTGTGTGTGTGTGTGCCTGTGTGTGTGTGTGTGTGCCTGTGTGTGTGTGTGCCTGTGTGTGTGTGTGTGTGCCTGTGTGTGTGTGTGCCTGTGTGTGTGTGTGCCTGTGTGTGTGTGTGTGTGCCTGTGTGTGTGCCTGTGTGTGTGTGTGCCTGTGTGTGTGTGTGCCTGTGTGTGTGTGCCTGTGTGTGTGTGTGCCTGTGTGTGTGTGTGCTGTGTGTGTGTGTGCCTGTGTGTGTGTGTGCCTGTGTGTGTGTGTGCCTGTGTGTGTGTGTGCCTGTGTGTGTGTGTGCCTGTGTGTGTGTGTGCCTGTGTGTGTGTGTGCCTGTGTGTGTGTGTGCCTGTGTGTGTGTGTGCCTGTGTGTGTGTGTGCCTGTGTGTGTGTGTGCCTGTGTGTGTGTGTGTGCCTGTGTGTGTGTGTGTGCCTGTGTGTGTGTGTGGATTGGAAGGATGCCCTGGTGGTCCCCCTTTTTAAGAAGGGGGACCGCACAGACTGTAACAACTACAGGGGCATCTCACTCCTCAGTGTGCCGGGAAAGGTCCTGGCAAGGATTATTCAGCATCGCCTTGCCAGGCACGCTGAGGAGAGGCTTGCGGAGCCCCAATGCGGTTTCAGGAAAGGGCGGTCCTGCACAGATGCCATATTTTCTGTCCGTCTGCTACAGCAGAGGTGTAGGGAATTCCAACAAGACCTACATCTCTGCTTTATTGACCTGGTCAAGGCCTATGATACCATCAGTAGG
>NC_133745.1:22756784-22764284 GCF_048934315.1 Petromyzon marinus | reverse complement strand
CGCGCCCGCTTAGCCCCCTCAATCCGGCCAAACAAAAGCTGTTTCGGCATGCGGTGGCTGGGCATGCGGGCTACATGACCCAGCCATCGCAGCCTTGCCTGCCGGAGGAGCTCACCGATGGGACCCTGCCCAGATCTTTCAAGGATTTGTGAGCTCCTCACACAATCCAGTCTGGTTAAACCCAGGATGGATCGTAGGCAGGTCAGCCTAAATGTTTCTAACCGGCGAAGATGTTCCATTAGGGGGGTCCACGTTTCGCAAGCGTAGAGAAGGGAGGGAATGACCGTGGCCGAGAAGAGCCCCCGTTTAGCCACTGTGGTGGTCACAGACGCCATGAGGGGAGGAGCCAATCAAAATTGGATCTCCCCCCACAGCACTGTCCACGACAGAGTTGCCCGTCCGGCACCGCGAGGAGGTAGGGGGTTGTTTTGCCGGACACACACACAGACACACACACAGACACACAGAGAGACACACACACAGACACACAGACACACACACAGACACACACAGACTCACAGACTCACACACAGACTCACACACACACACAGACACACACACAGAGACACACACACAGACACACACACAGGCACACACAAACACAGACTCACACACACACAGACACACACACAGACTCACACACAGAGAGACACACACACAGACACACACACACAGACACACACACAGACACACACAGACACACACACTCACAGAGAGACACACACAGACTCACACACAGAGAGACACACACACAGACACACACACAGACACACACACAGACACACACACAGACACACACAGAGAGAGACACTACACCCTGACCTATGGGTATCCGTGGGGAACAGAACAAACATTGATACAGAGAGAGAGACTATTCTGAGACATTGATACAGAGAGAGAGAGACTATTCTGAGACATTGATACAGAGAGAGAGACTATTCTGAGACACGGGGAGACAGAGAAGGGGGGTCGGACACGGGGTCACGCAGGACACGGGGAGGGAGACAAGGGTAGAGAGAGACACTCACCACTCAATCACTCAGTCACCAGTCACTCACTCACCCACTCACTCACCCACTCACTCACCACTCACCCACCCACTCACTCACCCAGTCACTCACTCACCCACCCACCCACTCACTCACCCACCCATTCACCCACCCACTCACTCACCCACTCACCCATCCACCCACTCACCCACTCACCCACCCACCCACCCACTCACTCAACCACTCACTCACTCACCCACCACTCACCCACTCACTCACCCAGTCACTCACTCACCCACCCACCCACTCACTCACTCACTCACCCACTCACTCACTCACTCACCCACTCACTCACCCACTCACCCACTCACCCACCCACTCACCCACCCACCCACCTATTCACCCACCAACTCACCCACCCACTCACCCACCCACTCACCCACCCACCCACTCACCCGCTCACACACTCACCCACTCACCCATCCACCCACTCACCCATCCACCCACTCACTCACCCACCCACTCACCCATCCACCCACCCACCCACCCACCCACTCACTCACTCACTCGCCCACCCACCCACTCACCCACTCACTCACTCACTCACCCACTCACTCACTCACCCACTCACTCACTCACCACTCACTCACCCACTCACTCACTCACCCACTCACTCACCACTCACTCACCCACCCTCTCACCCACCCTCTCACCCACCCACTCACCCACCCACCCACCCACTCACCCACTCACCCACTCACTCACTCACCCAACACTCACTCACCCACTCACTCACCCACCACTCACCCACTCACTCGCCCAGTCACTCACTCACCCACCCACCCACCCACACACTCACTCACTCACCACGCACTCACCACTCACTCACCCACTCACTACACCCACTCACCCACCCACTCACCTACCCACCCACTCACCCACCCACCCACTCACCCAACCTCCGACTCACCCACCCACTCACCCACCCACTCACCCACCCACCCACTCACCCACTCACTCACTCACCCACTCACTCACCACTCACTCACCACTCACTCACCCACCCACCCACCCACTCACTCACCCACCCACTCACCCACTCACTCACCACTCACTCACTCACTCACCCACTCACTCACTCACCCACTCATCCACTCACTCACTCACTCACACTCACTCACCACTCACTCACCCACTCACTCACCACTCACCACTCACTCACTCACCACTCACTCACTCACTCACCACTCACTCACCCACTCACCCACTAAAGCACCCACTCACCCACTCACCCACCCACTCACCCACCCACCCACTCACTCACCCACCCACTCACCCACTCACCCACTCACTCACTCACCCACTCACCCACTCACTCACTCACCACTCACTCACTCACCCACCCATTCACCCACCCACCCACACACTCACCCACCCACCACCCACCCACCCACTCACTCACTCACCACTCACTCACTCACTCACCCACTCACTCACTCACCCACTCACTCACCCACCTACTCACTCACCACTCACCACTCACTCACCAACTCACCCACTCATCACTCACCACTCACTCGCTCACTCACTCACCACTCACTCACCACTCACTCACCCACTCACTCACCCACTCACCCACTCACTCACCCACTCACTCACTCACCACTCACTCACCCACCCACTCACTCACTCACCACTCACTCACCCACTAACTCACTCACCACTCAAACACTCACTCACTCACCACTCACTCACCACTCACTCACCACTCGCTCACTCACCACTCACTCACCACTCGCTCACTCACCACTTACTCACCACTCACTCACTGTCCACTCACTCACTCACCACTCACTCATTCACCCACTGACTCACCCACTCATCCACTCACTCACTCACTCACCCACTCACCCACTCACCCCTCACCCACTCACTCACCCACTCACTCACTCACTCACCCATTCACTCACTCACCACTCACTCACCACTTAATGACTCACCACTCACTCACCCACTCACCACTCACTCACCACTCACTCACTGACCACTCACTCAACCACCCACTCACTCGCTCATTCACCCACCCACTCACACACTCACTCACCCACCCACACAATCACCACTCACTCACCACTCACTCACCACTTACTCACCACCACTCACTCACCACTCACTCACTCACCCACTCACTCACCACTCACTCACAACTCACTCACTCACCCACCCACTCACCCACCCACTCACCCAACCACTCACTCACTCACCCACTCACCCACTCACCACTCGCTCACCACTCACTCACCCAGTCACTCATCACTCACGCACCACTCACTCACCACTCACTCACTCACTCACCCACTCACTCACTCACCCACTCACTCGCCCACTCACCCACTCACTCACCCAATCACTCACCACTCACTCACTCACCACTCACTCACAACTCACTCACTCACTCACCCACTCACCACTCACTCGCCACTCACTCACTCACTCACCCACTCTCCACTCACTCGCCACTCACTCACCACTCACCCACTCACCACTCACTCCTCACCCACCCACCCACTCACTCACCCACTCAGTCACTCACCCACTCACTCACCACTCACTCACCCACCCACTCACCCACTCACCCACCCACTCACCCAAACACTGACCCACCCACCCACCCACTCACCCACCCAACCACTCACTCACTCACCCACCCATCCACCCAACCACTCACCCACCCACTCACCCACCCACTCACCTACCCACCCACCCAACCACTCACCCACCCACCCAACCACTCACTCACTCACCCACCCATCCACCCACCCACTCACCCACCCACCCAACCACTCACTCACCCACCCACTCATTCACCCACCCACCCACCCGCCCACTCACCCACTTCTGATTGTTTCACGTCTCTTGATATCGGTGCTCCTACCGAAGACCTAACGTTCTCGCCTGAGCGAGTGGTGAGTGACTTTCAAATTCGACGTCTTCCAAAGCGGCGGCATACCGAGGTGTTGCTGCAAAAAACCTCTAAACCGTGGCTCGCGAGCGTAATTCCTTTCAGAGGCGTTCGTCCATCAAGGCGCGCCTCCATCAGCCTCGTCATCCCCTTACTCTTTGGGGTCGGCAAAGCGTGCTGTCACGTGTTGCAAAGACCCTAAGCGATCGTTTATAAAGTTAATATTTGCGTCAGCTAGCCTCGCAAAAGACGCCCCGCGGACCAAGTTAACGCACGGGCCCAAAGGGTGTGGTTTTATTATTTTGATTTTGATTTTTGATTTTTTTACTTTTTACCGTGGTTAGAAATTAAAATCGAATGAAACAAATCACGACGTTTCGGGGGCAAAAGGGGGGATCTCCGATATATATATGTACGGTCCTCCCGTCATTTCGTTTCGTTTCTAAGCACGTGGACTATGCCGTAACAATGGAAGGGAAATTTCGATTGAAAGCTTCCCGTGACTGCAATGATTCATCCTCTTTGGTTCTTTCGGTAAAGTCACCACCGCGTAGAATGAGAATCAAATAATAAATTGATAAAATAAAATAACACGATAATAATATTCTCGCGACGTTTCGGCCACAACACAAGCGGCCTTCATCAGGCGAAGGGGGCGAGACTGTCTGCTAGGACAGCGCTGGAGTGAAAGAGCCACGTTCAGATCACGGCCTTTAAGCTGTGTGAGAGGAAACAAAGCGCCTTAGAGTCGCGGCATCTCTTCAGAAAGGTGAGAGACTCGATTAGTTGAGCCTTCTTACCCCGGAGTCTGTTGAATGATCTTAAGGATGTGTGGAATCCCTACCCCGTAGAGGCGGTTAAATTTCGATTTAAAACTTTCGTGACTGCAAGGATTCATCCTCTTTGGTTCTTTCGGTAAAGTCACCTGCACGTAGAATGAGAATAAAATAATAAATTGATCAAATAAAATAACACGATAATAATATTCTCGCGACGTTTCGGCCACAACACAAGCGGCCTTCATCAGGTGAAGGGGGCGAGACTGTCTGCTAGGACAGCGCTGGAGTGAAAGAGCCACGTTCAGATCACGGCTTTTAAGCTGTGTGAGAGGAAACAAAGCGCCTTAGAGTCGCGGCATCTCTTCAGAAAGGTGAGAGACTCGATTAGTTGAGCCTTCTTATCCCGGAGTCTGTTGAATGATCTTAAGGATGTGTGGAATCCCTACCCCGTAGAGGCGGTTAAATTTCGATTTAAAACTTTCCTGACCGCAATGATTCATCTTCTTTGGTTCTTTCGGTAAAGTCACGTAGAATGATAATAAAATAATAAATTGATAAAATAAAACAACACAATAATATTCTCGCGACGTTTCAGCCACAACAACAAGCGGCCTTCATCAGGTGAAGGGGGCGCGACTGTCATTCTACGTGACCTTTACCGAAAGAACCAAAGAAAATGGAAGGGAACGCCCGTGGGAATATCCGGTTTGGTTTAAAATAACGCCGATAAAATTATCGCGACATTTCGGCCACAACAACAAGCGGCCTTCATCAGGTAAAGGGGGCGCGACTGTCATTCTACGTGACCTTACCGAAAGAACCAAAGAAAATGGAAGGGAACGCCCGTGGGAATATCCGGTTTGGTTTAAAATCACGCCGATAAAATTCTCGCGACGTTTCGGCCACAACACAAGCGGCCTTCATCAGGTGAAGGGGGCGAGACTGTCATTCTACGTGACCTTACCGAAAGAACCAAAGAAAATGGAAGGGAACGCCCGTGGGAATATCCGGTTTGGTTTAAAATCACGCCGATAAAATTCTCGCGACGTTTCGGCCACAACAACAAGCGGCCTTCCATCGGGTGAAGGGGGGGGACGAGACCGTCCGGTAGGACAGCGCTGGACAAGTCTCGTCCCTTCACTCGTCCCCCCGCTTTCACCCGATGGAAGGCCGCTTGTTGTTGTGGCCGAAAGAATACTATCGGTGTTATTTTATTTGATCAACTGATTGTTATTATGTTTTTATTCTCATTCTACGTGGTGGCGACTTTACCGAAAGAACCAAAGAAGGTGAAGAATACTTGCAGTCGCGAAAGGTTTAAATCGGAATTCGTGAGAATACTTTTTCACGATTCCCTTTGTGTAAAGGTGTCAGTATTTTTTTGTGCCGGCTAAAAAGGTAAAAACTTATTACTATATCTCGCTACTGGCAAAGGAGGTCTCATAATGTAAGTGGCTCACCCCGAGGTCTCAATACTCTGATGGTGCGCTGTTTCTTGAATTGTACGCCTTGTGACGTCATCTGGTCCAACACCAGCGGGGAGACTAAAGGGCTCTAAGAAAAGCCGTCTCTGGTGTGGACCAATCAGATTCAAGGACGGTGCCAATATCATCAGTTTATTTTTGTTTGCATTTTTGACCGCTTGCGTTGTGGTTATTGCAAACATGATCCCCTTGTGTAAAGGTGTCAGTTTTTTGGTGCCAGCTAAAAGGGTAAAAACCTATTACTATATCTCGCTACTGGCAAAGGAGGTCTCATAATGTAAGTGGCTTACCCCGAGCCCTCAATACTCTGATGGTGTGCTGTTTTTTAAGTTGTACGCCTTATGGCGTCATCTCCTCGCCTCCGGTCGATGGGAAGGCGAGCCCAAAGTAGCCTGGGGCTTACAGCTTCCCACACCTCACCGCCACGCTCCCACACCCCCTTCATTCTTTTGTTCATAAAGAAGAGCCACACCCTGTTGTTTGGCAGTCTGCTGCCCCGAGTAGAGGACTGTCCACCCCTCATGGTGGCAGGAGCGAGAGCCGGTCCACCGGACCTCCTGAATGCCGCAGAGATCCAGGCGGTACCGGTCCAGCTCCCGACAGAGGAGTGGCAGCCTCTCCTCTGCAGTGAGCGTTCGAACATTCCACGTGGCCACCCGTAGTGGCTTTTCATTGTTTCTGGAGGAGCCCCGAGGGTAGAGATTCAATCTCCTGGCTCCGCCAAATGGGGTTTGGCCAGGAGACGTCATAGACGCCTGGCCCCCCGGGGCCTCCGGCACAAGCTTATTAGTTACAGATTTCAGTTTAACTCGTGGTTTAGTGGTAATTAATTGAAGGTGGAGGCGTTACCAGCCCCTCGCACCTGTCCAGAGCCCCCGTTTAGCCCCTGTGGTGGTCACAGACGCCATGAGGGGAGGAGCCAATCAAAATTGGATCTCCCCCCACAGCACTGTCCACGACAGAGTTGCCCGTCCGGCACCGCGAGGAGGTAGGGGGTTGTTTTGCCGGACACACACACACAGACACACACACAGACACACACACAGACACACACACAGACACATACAGACAGACACACACACAGACACACACAGACACAGACACACACAGACACACACAGACACACACACAGACACAGACACACACAGACACACACACACAGACACACACATAGACACACACAGACACACACAGGCACACACACAGACACACACACAGACACACACACACACAGACACACACACACACAGACACACACACAGACACACACACAGACACAGACACAC
>NC_133745.1:22719284-22754284 GCF_048934315.1 Petromyzon marinus | reverse complement strand
TCAGTCAGTGAGTCAGTCAGTGAGTCAGTCAGTGAGTCAGTCAGTGAGTCAGTCAGTGAGTCAGTGAGTCACTCGTTCAGCACCTCCATCATTCACGTGTACCTCCTGGCTGGGGTCACCACGGGTCAGTCGGTCAGTCGGTCAGTCGGTCAGTGAGTCAGTCAGTGAGTCAGTCAGTGAGTCAGTCAGTGAGTCAGTCAGTGAGTCAGTCAGTGAGTCAGTCAGTGAGTCAGTCAGTGAGTCAGTCAGTGAGTCAGTGAGTCACTCGTTCAGCACCTCCATCATTCACGTGTACCTCCTGGCTGGGGTCACCACGGGTCAGTCGGTCAGTCGGTCAGTCGGTCAGTGAGTCAGTCAGTGAGTCAGTCAGTGAGTCAGTCAGTGAGTCAGTCAGTGAGTCAGTCAGTGAGTCAGTCAGTGAGTCAGTCAGTGAGTCAGTCAGTGAGTCAGTGAGTCACTCGTTCAGCACCTCCATCATTCACGTGTACCTCCTGGCTGGGGTCACCACGGGTCAGTCGGTCAGTCGGTCAGTCGGTCAGTGAGTCAGTCAGTCGGTCAGTCAGTGAGTCAGTCAGTGAGTCAGTCAGTGAGTCAGTGAGTCACTCGTTCAGCACCTCCATCATTCACGTGTACCTCCTGGCTGGGGTCACCACGGGTCAGTCGGTCAGTCGGTCAGTCGGTCAGTGAGTCAGTCAGTGAGTCAGTGGGTCAGTCAGTCAGTGAGTCAGTCAGTGAGTCAGTCGGTCAGTCAGTCAGTGAGTTAGTGAGTCAGTCAGTGAGTCAGTCGGTCAGTCAGTGAGTCACTCGTTCAGCACCTCCATCATTCACGTGTACCTCCTGGCTGGGGTCACCACGGGTCAGTCGGTCAGTCGGTCAGTCGGTCAGTCAGTGAGTTAGTCAGTGAGTTAGTGAGTTAGTGGGTCAGTCAGTGAGTCACTCGTTCAGCACCTCCATCATTCACGTGTACCTCCTGGCTGGGGTCACCACGGGTCAGTCGGTCAGTCGGTCAGTCAGTGAGTCAGTCGGTCAGTCGGTCAGTCAGTGAGTCAGTCAGTCGGTCAGTGAGTCAGTGAGTTAGTGAGTCAGTGAGTTAGTGAGTGTGTCACTCGTTCAGCACCTCCATCATTCACGTGTACCTCCTGGCTGGGGTCACCACGGGTCAGTCGGTCAGTCGGTCAGTCGGTCAGTCAGTCAGTCAGTGAGTCACTCGTTCAGCACCTCCATCATTCACGTGTACCTCCTGGCTGGGGTCACCACGGGTCAGTCGGTCAGTCGGTCAGTCGGTCAGTCAGTGAGTTAGTCAGTGAGTTAGTGAGTTAGTGGGTCAGTCAGTGAGTCACTCGTTCAGCACCTCCATCATTCACGTGTACCTCCTGGCTGGGGTCACCACGGGTCAGTCGGTCAGTCGGTCAGTCAGTGAGTCAGTCGGTCAGTCGGTCAGTCAGTGAGTCAGTCAGTCGGTCAGTGAGTCAGTGAGTTAGTGAGTCAGTGAGTTAGTGAGTGTGTCACTCGTTCAGCACCTCCATCATTCACGTGTACCTCCTGGCTGGGGTCACCACGGGTCAGTCGGTCAGTCGGTCAGTCGGTCAGTCAGTCAGTCAGTGAGTCACTCGTTCAGCACCTCCATCATTCACGTGTACCTCCTGGCTGGGGTCACCACGGGTCAGTCGGTCAGTCGGTCAGTCGGTCAGTGAGTCAGTCAGTGAGTCAGTGGGTCAGTCAGTCAGTGAGTCAGTCAGTGAGTCAGTCGGTCAGTCAGTCAGTGAGTTAGTGAGTCAGTCAGTGAGTCAGTCGGTCAGTCAGTGAGTCACTCGTTCAGCACCTCCATCATTCACGTGTACCTCCTGGCTGGGGTCACCACGGGTCAGTCGGTCAGTCGGTCAGTCGGTCAGTCAGTGAGTTAGTCAGTGAGTTAGTGAGTTAGTGGGTCAGTCAGTGAGTCACTCGTTCAGCACCTCCATCATTCACGTGTACCTCCTGGCTGGGGTCACCACGGGTCAGTCGGTCAGTCGGTCAGTCAGTGAGTCAGTCGGTCAGTCGGTCAGTCAGTGAGTCAGTCAGTCGGTCAGTGAGTCAGTGAGTTAGTGAGTCAGTGAGTTAGTGAGTGTGTCACTCGTTCAGCACCTCCATCATTCACGTGTACCTCCTGGCTGGGGTCACCACGGGTCAGTCGGTCAGTCGGTCAGTCGGTCAGTCAGTCAGTCAGTGAGTCACTCGTTCAGCACCTCCATCATTCACGTGTACCTCCTGGCTGGGGTCACCACGGGTCAGTCGGTCAGTCGGTCAGTCGGTCAGTCAGTGAGTTAGTCAGTGAGTTAGTGAGTTAGTGGGTCAGTCAGTGAGTCACTCGTTCAGCACCTCCATCATTCACGTGTACCTCCTGGCTGGGGTCACCACGGGTCAGTCGGTCAGTCGGTCAGTCAGTGAGTCAGTCGGTCAGTCGGTCAGTCAGTGAGTCAGTCAGTCGGTCAGTGAGTCAGTGAGTTAGTGAGTCAGTGAGTTAGTGAGTGTGTCACTCGTTCAGCACCTCCATCATTCACGTGTACCTCCTGGCTGGGGTCACCACGGGTCAGTCGGTCAGTCGGTCAGTCGGTCAGTCAGTCAGTCAGTGAGTCACTCGTTCAGCACCTCCATCATTCACGTGTACCTCCTGGCTGGGGTCACCACGGGTCAGTCGGTCAGTCGGTCAGTCGGTCAGTCAGTGAGTTAGTCAGTGAGTTAGTGAGTTAGTGGGTCAGTCAGTGAGTCACTCGTTCAGCACCTCCATCATTCACGTGTACCTCCTGGCTGGGGTCACCACGGGTCAGTCGGTCAGTCGGTCAGTCAGTGAGTCAGTCGGTCAGTCGGTCAGTCAGTGAGTCAGTCAGTCGGTCAGTGAGTCAGTGAGTTAGTGAGTCAGTGAGTTAGTGAGTGTGTCACTCGTTCAGCACCTCCATCATTCACGTGTACCTCCTGGCTGGGGTCACCACGGGTCAGTCGGTCAGTCGGTCAGTCGGTCAGTCAGTCAGTCAGTCAGTGAGTTAGTGAGTTAGTGGGTCAGTCAGTCGGTCAGTGAGTCAGTCAGTGAGTCAGTGAGTCACTCGTTCAGCACCTCCATCATTCACGTGTACCTCCTGGCTGGGGTCACCACGGGTCAGTCGGTCAGTCGGTCAGTCGGTCAGTCAGTCAGTTAGTCGGTCGGTCAGTAAGTCAGTGAGTCACTCGGTGAGTCAGTGAGTCACTCGTTCAGCACCTCCATCATTCACGTGTACCGCCTGGCTGGGGTCACCACGGGTCAGTCGGTCAGTCGGTCAGTCGGTCAGTCGGTCAGTCAGTCGGTCAGTCAGTCAGTGAGTTAGTGAGTTAGTGGGTCAGTCAGTCGGTCAGTGAGTCAGTCAGTGAGTCAGTGAGTCACTCGTTCAGCACCTCCATCATTCACGTGTACCTCCTGGCTGGGGTCACCACGGGTCAGTCGGTCAGTCGGTCAGTCGGTCAGTCAGTCAGTTAGTCGGTCGGTCAGTAAGTCAGTGAGTCACTCGGTGAGTCAGTGAGTCACTCGTTCAGCACCTCCATCATTCACGTGTACCGCCTGGCTGGGGTCACCACGGGTCAGTCGGTCAGTCGGTCAGTCGGTCAGTCGGTCAGTCAGTGAGTCAGTCGGTCAGTCAGTGAGTTAGTGAGTTAGTGGGTCAGTCAGTCGGTCAGTGAGTCAGTCAGTGAGTCAGTGAGTCACTCGTTCAGCACCTCCATCATTCACGTGTACCTCCTGGCTGGGGTCACCACGGGTCAGTCGGTCAGTCGGTCAGTCGGTCAGTCAGTCAGTTAGTCGGTCGGTCAGTAAGTCAGTGAGTCACTCGGTGAGTCAGTGAGTCACTCGTTCAGCACCTCCATCATTCACGTGTACCGCCTGGCTGGGGTCACCACGGGTCAGTCGGTCAGTCGGTCAGTCGGTCAGTCAGTGAGTTAGTGGGTCAGTTAGTGAGTCACTCGTTCAGCACCTCCATCAGTCACGTGTACCTCCTGGCTGGGGTCACCACGGGTCAGTCGGTCAGTCGGTCAGTCAGTCAGTCAGTGAGTCAGTCAGTTAGTGGGTCAGTCAGTGAGTCAGTCAGTCGGTCAGTCAGTGAGTCAGTCAGTGGGTCAGTCGGTCAGTCAGTGAGTGGGTCAGTCGGTCAGTCAGTCAGTCACTCGTTCAGCACCTCCATCATTCACGTGTACCTCCTGGCTGGGGTCACCACGGGTCAGTCGGTCAGTCGGTCAGTCGGTCAGTCAGTGAGTCAGTGAGTTAGTGAGTTAGTGGGTCACTCGTTCAGCACCTCCATCATTCACGTGTACCTCCTGGCTGGGGTCACCACGGGTCAGTCGGTCAGTCGGTCAGTCGGTCAGTCAGTGAGTCACTCGTTCAGCACCTCCATCATTCACGTGTACCTCCTGGCTGGGGTCACCACGGGTCAGTCGGTCAGTCGGTCAGTCAGTCAGTCAGTCGGTCAGTCAGTCGGTCAGTGAGTGAGTCACTCGTTCAGCACCTCCATCATTCACGTGTACCTCCTGGCTGGGGTCACCACGGGTCAGTCGGTCAGTCGGTCAGTCGGTCAGTCAGTGAGTCAGTCACTCGTTCAGCACCTCCATCATTCACGTGTACCTCCTGGCTGGGGTCACCACGGGTCAGTCGGTCAGTCGGTCAGTCGGTCAGTCAGTCAGTCAGTGAGTCACTCGTTCAGCACCTCCATCATTCACGTGTACCTCCTGGCTGGGGTCACCACGGGTCAGTCGGTCAGTCGGTCAGTCGGTCAGTCAGTCGGTCAGTCAGTCGGTCAGTCACTCGTTCAGCACCTCCATCATTCACGTGTACCTCCTGGCTGGGGTCACCACGGGTCAGTCGGTCAGTCGGTCAGTCGGTCAGTCAGTCAGTCAGTCAGTGAGTCACTCGTTCAGCACCTCCATCATTCACGTGTACCTCCTGGCTGGGGTCACCACGGGTCAGTCGGTCAGTCGGTCAGTCGGTCAGTCAGTCAGTCAGTCAGTGAGTCACTCGTTCAGCACCTCCATCATTCACGTGTACCTCCTGGCTGGGGTCACCACGGGTCAGTCGGTCAGTCGGTCAGTCGGTCAGTCAGTGAGTCAGTCAGTCAGTGAGTCACTCGTTCAGCACCTCCATCATTCACGTGTACCTCCTGGCTGGGGTCACCACGGGTCAGTCGGTCAGTCGGTCAGTCGGTCAGTCGGTCAGTTAGTCAGTCAGTGAGTTAGTGGGTCAGTCAGTCGGTCAGTGAGTCGGTCAGTGAGTCAGTCAGTGAGTCAGTTAGTGAGTCAGTCAGTGTGTCAGTCAGTCAGTCACTCGTTCAGCACCTCCATCAGTCACGTGTACCTCCTGGCTGGGGTCACCACGGGTCAGTCGGTCAGTCGGTCAGTCGGTCAGTCGTTCAGCACCTCCATCAGTCACGTGTACCTCCTGGCTGGGGTCACCACGGGTCAGTCGGTCAGTCGGTCAGTCGGTCAGTCAGTGAGTTAGTGGGTCAGTCAGTGAGTCAGTCAGTCGGTCAGTCAGTGAGTCAGTCAGTGGGTCAGTCGGTCAGTCAGTGAGTGGGTCAGTCGGTCAGTCAGTGAGTCACTCGTTCAGCACCTCCATCATTCACGTGTACCTCCTGGCTGGGGTCACCACGGGTCAGTCGGTCAGTCGGTCAGTCAGTGAGTCAGTCAGTTAGTGAGTTAGTGGGTCACTCGTTCAGCACCTCCATCATTCACGTGTACCTCCTGGCTGGGGTCACCACGGGTCAGTCGGTCAGTCGGTCAGTCGGTCAGTCAGTGAGTCAGTCACTCGTTCAGCACCTCCATCATTCACGTGTACCTCCTGGCTGGGGTCACCACGGGTCAGTCGGTCAGTCGGTCAGTCAGTCGGTCAGTCAGTGAGTCAGTCAGTGAGTCAGTGAGTCAGTCGTTCAGCACCTCCATCATTCACGTGTACCTCCTGGCTGGGGTCACCACGGGTCAGTGGGTCAGTCGGTCAGTCGGTCAGTCAGTGAGTCAGTCAGTCAGTGAGTCACTCGTTCAGCACCTCCATCATTCACGTGTACCTCCTGGCTGGGGTCACCACGGGTCAGTCGGTCAGTCGGTCAGTCGGTCAGTTAGTCAGTCAGTGAGTTAGTGGGTCAGTCAGTCGGTCAGTGAGTCGGTCAGTGAGTCAGTCAGTGAGTCAGTTAGTGAGTCAGTCAGTGTGTCAGTCAGTCAGTCACTCGTTCAGCACCTCCATCAGTCACGTGTACCTCCTGGCTGGGGTCACCACGGGTCAGTCGGTCAGTCGGTCAGTCGGTCAGTCAGTCACTCGTTCAGCACCTCCATCAGTCACGTGTACCTCCTGGCTGGGGTCACCACGGGTCAGTCGGTCAGTCGGTCAGTCGGTCAGTCAGTGAGTTAGTGGGTCAGTCAGTGAGTCAGTCAGTCGGTCAGTCAGTGAGTCAGTCAGTGGGTCAGTCAGTCAGTCAGTGAGTGGGTCAGTCGGTCAGTCAGTGAGTCACTCGTTCAGCACCTCCATCATTCACGTGTACCTCCTGGCTGGGGTCACCACGGGTCAGTCGGTCAGTCGGTCAGTCGGTCAGTCAGTGAGTTAGTGGGTCAGTCAGTGAGTCAGTCAGTCGGTCAGTCAGTGAGTCAGTCAGTGGGTCAGTCGGTCAGTCAGTGAGTGGGTCAGTCGGTCAGTCAGTCAGTCACTCGTTCAGCACCTCCATCATTCACGTGTACCTCCTGGCTGGGGTCACCACGGGTCAGTCGGTCAGTCGGTCAGTCGGTCAGTCAGTGAGTTAGTGAGTTAGTGGGTCACTCGTTCAGCACCTCCATCATTCACGTGTACCTCCTGGCTGGGGTCACTACGGGTCAGTCGGTCAGTCGGTCAGTCGGTCAGTCAGTGAGTCACTCGTTCAGCACCTCCATCATTCACGTGTACCTCCTGGCTGGGGTCACCACGGGTCAGTCGGTCAGTCGGTCAGTCGGTCAGTCGGTCAGTCAGTGAGTCAGTGAGTCACTCGTTCAGCACCTCCATCATTCACGTGTACCTCCTGGCTGGGGTCACCACGGGTCAGTCGGTCAGTCGGTCAGTCGGTCAGTCGGTCAGTCAGTCAGTTAGTCAGTGAGTCAGTCAGTGAGTCAGTCAGTGAGTCAGTCAGTCACTCGGACACGCACCTCCATCATTCACGTGTACCTCCTGGCTGGGGTCACCACGGGTCAGTCGGTCAGTCGGTCAGTGAGTCAGTCGGTCAGTCAGTCGGTCAGTGAGTCAATGAGTCAGTCGGTCGGTCAGTCAGTCAGTCAGTCGGTCAGTCGGTCAGTCGGTCAGTGAGTCGGTCAGTCAGTCGGTCGTCAGTCACTCAGAAAATCACCTCCATCATTCACGTGTACCTCCTGGCTGGGGTCACCACGGGTAAGTCGGTCAGTCGGTCAGTCAGTCAGTCGGTCAGTCAGTCGGTCAGTCAGTGAGTCACCCACACAATCACTAAGTCACTCACTCACACACTCAGTCACACACTCAGTCACCTACTCACCCACACAATCACAGTCACTCAGTCAGTCACACACTCAGTCACTCAGTCACCTACTCACCCTTACAATCACTCAGTCACACACTCAGTCAGTCACACACTCAGTCACACACTCAGTCACTCAGTCACCTACTCACCTACACATTCACTCAGTCACCTACTCACCTACACATTCACTCAGTCACCTACTCACCTACACATTCACTCAGCCACTCAGTCAATCAGTCACACACTCAGTCAGTCACACACTCAGTCACTCAGTCACCTACTCAGTCACACACTCAGTCACTCAGTCACACACTCAGTCACACACTCAGTCACTCACTCAGCCACTCACTCAGTCACTCACTCAGTCACACACTCAGTCAATCAACCAATCAGTCACTCACCCACAAAATCACTCAGTCACTCACTCAGTCACACACTCAGTCACTCAGTCACTCAGTCAGTCACACACTCAGTCACTCAGTCAGTCAATCAACCAATCAGTCACTCAGTCAGTCACTCAGTCACACACTCAGTCACTCACCCACTCAGTCACTCAGTCAGTCACCCACTAAGTCACTCAGTCACCTACTCACCCATACAATCACTCACTCAGTCACTCACTCAGTCACTCACTCAGTCAGTTACACTCCGTCAGTCAGTCACACACTCAATCACTCAGTCAGTCACACTCAGTCACTCACTCAGTAACAAACTCAGTCACACACTCAGTCACTCAGTCACCTACTCACCTACACATTCACTCAGTCACCTACTCACCTACACATTCACTCAGTCACTCAGTCAGTCACACACTCAGTCACTCAGTCAGTCACCCACTAAGTCACTCAGTCACCTACTCACCCATACAATCACTCACTCAGTCACTCACTCAGTCACACACTCAGTCAGTCAGTCACTCAGTCAGTCACTCAGTCAGTCACTCAGTCACTCACCCACACAATCACTCAGTCACTCACTCAGTCACTCACTCAGTCACACACTCAGTCACTCAGTCACCTACTTACCAACACAATCACTCAGTCACTCAGTCAGTCACTCAGTCACACACTCAGTCACACTCAGTCACACACTCAGTCGCTCAGTCAGTCACTCAGTCACTCACTCAGTCACACACTCAGTCACTCGGTCACTCAGTCACCTACTCGCCCACACAATCACTCAGTCAGTCACACACTCAGTCACCCACTCACTCACAAACAGTCACTAACTCAGTTATCCACTTACTCTATGCATGTATATGGGTCTCTACGTATCTCGATGGGGGTCTTGATGTACGTGTATGGGTCTCTGTGTGTCTCTATGTATCTCTATGGGTCTCTGTGGGTATCTATGTATCTCTATGTATCTCTATGTATATATGTATCTCTATGTGTCTCTGTGTGTCTCTGTGTGTCTCTATGTATCTCTATGGGTCTCTATGGGTCTCTATGAGTCTATATGTGTCTCTATGTGTCTCTATGTATCTCTATGTATCTCTATGGGTCTCTATGTATCTCTATGTATCTCTATGTATCTCTATGTGTGTCTCTATGTATCTCTATGGGTCTCTATGTATCTCTATCTATCTCTATGTATCTCTATGGGTCTCTATGTGTCTCTATGGGTCTCTATGTATCTCTATGTATCTCTGTGTATCTCTATGTATCTCTATGTATCTCTATGTGTCTCTGTATCTCTAAGGGTCTCTATGTATCTCTATGGGTCTCTATGTGTCTCTATGTATCTCTATGCATCTCTATGCATCTCTATGGGTCTCTATGTGTCTCTATGTATCTCTATGTATCTCTATGTATCTCTATGTGTGTCTCTATGTATCTCTATGGATCTCTATGTATCTCTATGTATCTCTATGTGTCTCTATGTATCTCTATGGGTCTCTATGTATCTCTATGGGTCTCTATGTGTCTCTATGTATCTCTATGTATCTCTATGTATCTCTATGTGTCTCTATGTATCTCTATGGGTCTCTATGTATCTCTATGTATCTCTATGTATCTCTATGTATCTCTATGGGTCTCTATGTATCTCTATGGGTCTCTATGTATCTCTATGTATCTCTATGTATATATGTATCTCTATGTGTCTCTGTGTGTCTCTGTGTGTCTCTATGTATCTCTATGTATCTCTATGTATCTCTGTGTCTCTATGTGTCTCTATGTGTCTCTATGTGTCTCTATGTATCTCTATGTATCTCTATGGGTCTCTATGTATCTCTATGTGTGTCTCTATGTATCTCTATGTATCTCTATGGGTCTCTATGTATCTCTATGTGTCTCTATGTATCTCTATGGGTCTCTGTGTGTCTCTATGTATCTCTATGTATCTCTATGTATCTCTATGGGTCTCTATGTGTCTCTGTGTGTCTCTGTGTATCTCTATGTATCTCTATGTATCTCTATGGGTCTCTATGTATCTCTAAGGGTCTCTATGTATCTCTATGTATCTCTATGTATCTCTATGGGTCTCTATGTATCTCTATGTATCTCTATGGGTCTCTATGTATCTCTATGGGTCTCTATGTATCTCTATGGGTCTCTATGTGTCTCTGTGTGTCTCTGTGTATCTCTATGTATTTCTATGGGTCTCTATGTATCTCTAAGGGTCTCTATGTATCTCTATGTATCTCTATGTATCTCTATGGGTCTCTATGTATCTCTATGTGTCTCTATGTGTCTCTGTGTGTAGGCATGTCTCTATGTATCTCTATGTATCTCTATGGGTCTCTATGTATCTCTATGGGTCTCTATGTATCTCTATGTATCTCTATGGGTCTCTATGTATCTCTATGGGTCTCTATGTGTCTCTGTGTGTCTCTGTGTATCTCTATGTATCTCTATGGGTCTCTATGTATCTCTAAGGGTCTCTATGTATCTCTATGTATCTCTATGTATCTCTATGGGTCTCTATGTATCTCTATGTGTCTCTATGTGTCTCTGTGTGTAGGCATGTATCTCTATGTATCTCTATGTATCTCTATGTATCTCTATGTATCTCTATGTATCTCTATGGGTCTCTATGTGTCTCTATGTATCTCTATGTATCTCTATGTGTGTCTCTATGTATCTCTATGTATCTCTATGTATCTCTATGGGTCTCTATGTATCTCTATGTATCTCTATGGGTCTCTATGTATCTCTATGGGTCTCTATGTATCTCTATGTATCTCTATGTATCTCTATGTATCTCTATGTATCTTTATGTGTGTCTCTATGTATCTCTATGTATCTCTATGTATCTCTAAGGGTCTCTATGTATCTCTATGTATCTCTATGTATCTCTATGAGTCTATATGGGTCTCTATGTATCTCTATGGGTCTCTATGTGTCTCTATGTATCTCTATGTATCTCTATGTATCTCTATGTCTCTGTGTGTCTCTGTGTGTCTCTATGCATCTCTATGGGTCTCTATGTATCTCTATGGGTCTCTATGTGTCTCTATGTATCTCTATGTATCTCTATGTATCTCTATGTATCTCTATGTGTCTCTATGTATCTCTATGTGTCTCTATGTATCTCTATGTATCTCTATATATCTCTATGTATCTCTATGAGTCTATATGGGTCTCTATGGGTCTCTATGTATCTCTATGTATCTCTATGGGTCTCTATGTATCTCTATGTATCTCTGTGTCTCTATGTATCTCTATGTGTCTCTATGTATCTCTATGTGTCTCTATGTATCTCTATGTGTCTCTATGTATCTCTATGGGTCTCTATGTATCTCTATATATCTCTATGTATCTCTAAGGGTCTCTATGTATCTCTATGTATCTCTATGGGTCTCTATGTATCTCTATGTATCTCTATGGGTCTCTATGTATCTCTATGTATCTCTATGTATCTCTATGTATCTTTATGTGTGTCTCTATGTATCTCTATGGGTCTCTATGTATCTCTATGTGTCTCTATGTGTCTCTATGTGTCTCTATGTATCTCTATGTGTATCTCTATGTATCTCTATGTGTCTCTATGTGTCTCTATGTATCTCTATGTGTGTCTCTATGTATCTCTATGGGTCTCTATGTATCTCTATGGGTCTCTATGTATCTCTATGCATCTCTATGTATCTCTATGGGTCTCTATGTGTCTCTATGTATCTCTATGTGTCTCTATGTATCTCTATGTGTCTCTGTGTGTAGGCATGTGTCTCTATGTATCTCTATGTATCTCTATGTATCTCTATGGGTCTCTATGTATCTCTATGTGTCTCTATGTATCTTTATGTATCTCTATGTGTCTCGATGTATCTCTATGTATCTCTATGTATCTCTATGTATCTCTATGGGTCTCTATGTGTCTCTATGTATCTCTAAGGGTCTCTATGTATCTCTATGGGTCTCTATGTATCTCTATGTGTCTCTGTGTTTAGGCATGGGCCTGGCTCTCAACTTCCAGCCGTCACTCATCATGCTGGGTCGCTACTTCAGCAAGAGGCGCCCTCTGGCCAATGGGCTTGCAGCAGCAGGCAGTCCAGTGTTTTTGTGTACCCTCTCTCCTCTCAATCAGGTGGGTGGGTGGTGGTGGTGGTGGGGGGGGTGGTGGTGGTGGTGGGGGGGTGGTGGTGGTGGTGGGGGGGTGGGTGGGTGGGGGGGTGGGTGGGTGGGTGAGTGGGTGAGTTAGTGGGTGAGTGAGTGAGTGGGTGGGTGAGTGAGTTGGTGGGTGAGTGAGTTGGTGAGTGAGTGAGTGGGTGGGTGAGTGAGTGGGTGGGTGAGTGAGTTGGTGGGTGGGTGGGTGAGTGAGTGGGTGAGTAAGTGAGTTAGTGGGTGGGTCGGTGGGTGGGTGAGTGGGTGAGTAAGTGAGTTAGTGGGTGAGTGAGTGGGTGAGTGAGTGGGTGGGTGAGTGGGTGAGTGAGTGGGTGAGTGAGTGGGATAGTGGGTGAGTGGGTGAGTGAGTGAGTGAGTGGGTGGGTGAGTGAGTGGGTGAGTGAGTGAGTGAGTGGGTGGGTGGGTGGGTGAGTGAGTGAGTGGGTGGGTTAGTGAGTGGGTGGGTGGGTGGGTGAGTGGGTGGGTGGGTGAGTGAGTGGGTGAGTAAGTGAGTTAGTGGGTGGGTCGGTGGGTGGGTGAGTGGGTGAGTAAGTGAGTTAGTGGGTGAGTGAGTGGGTGAGTGAGTGGTTGGGTGGGTGGGTGGGTGAGTGAGTGGGTGGGTGGGCGGGTGAGTGAGTGAGTGGGTGAGTGGGTGAGTGGGTGAGTGAGTGGGTGGGTGGGTGAGTGGGTGGGTGGGTGAGTGGGTGGGTGGGTGAGTGAGTGAGTGAGTGGGTGGGTGAGTGGGTGGATGGGTGGGTGGGTGAGTGAGTGAGTGGGTGAGTAAGTGAGTTAGTGGGTGAGTAAGTGAGTTAGTGGGTGGGTGGGTGGGTGAGTGAGTGGGTGAGTGGGTGAGTGGGTGAGTGGGTGGGTGAGTGGGTGAGTGGGTGAGTAAGTGAGTTAGTGGGTGAGTAAGTCAGTTAGTGGGTGGGTGGGTGAGTGAGTGGGTGAGTGGGTGAGTGGGTGGGTGAGTGGGTGAGTGGGTGAGTGGGTAAGTGAGTGGGTGGGTGGGTGGGTGGTTGGGTGCTAGGTCTGTGATGATGATTATGACGATGTTAATGATGATGTTGATGATGATGATGATGTTGATGATAATGTTGATGATGATGGTGATGTTGATGATGATGGTGATGATGATGGTGATGATGATGATGTTGTTAATGATGTTAATGATGATGATGGTGATGATGATGTTAATGATGATAATGATGTTAATGATGATGTTGATGATGATGATGTTGATGATAATGTTGATGATGATGGTGATGTTGATGATGATGGTGATGATGATGGTGATGATGATGATGTTGTTAATGATGTTAATGATGATGATGGTGATGATGATGTTAATGATGATAATGATGTTAATGATGATGTTGATGATGATGTTGATGATGATGTTACAGCTGCTACAGCATCACTTTGGATGGAGAGGAGGCTTCATGGTTTTGGGAGGTCTGCTCCTCAACTGTTGTCTCTGCGGGGCCCTGATGAGGCCCCTTGTCCCACCTCCTGGACAGGCTCAGAAGTTGATGGGTGCCAGTACGAAACATCACCAACATCAACAACAACACCAACATCAACATCATCTACAACATCATCAACAACAACAACATCATCAACATCATCAACATCAACAACATCAACATCACCTTCATCAACACCAACAACATCAACAACATCACCAACATCAACAACACCAACATCAACATCATCAACAACATCAACATAATCAACAACAACACCAACATCAACAACATCAACAACATCAACATCACCATCATCAACATCAACAACATCACCAACATCAACATCACCAACATCACCAACATCACCAACAACACCAACATCACCAACATCACCAACATCAACAACAACATCACCAACATCACCAACATCACCAATATCACCAACATCACCAACATCGCTATTACCACAAACACCATCACCATCACCAACATCAACAATATCAACAACATCATCAACATCACCACCATCGCTATTAACACAAACACCATCACCATCGTCAACATCACTAACATCAACACCAACATCACCAACACCACCATCGTCAACATCACCACCAACATCAACAACATCACCATAATCGTCAACATCACCAACATCAACATCATCAACCTCACCAACAACAACATCACCAACATCACCAACATCACCAACAT
Organism: Petromyzon marinus; assembly: GCF_048934315.1. NCBI lineage: Eukaryota > Metazoa > Chordata > Hyperoartia > Petromyzontiformes > Petromyzontidae > Petromyzon > Petromyzon marinus. The sequence goes on along the minus strand of NC_133745.1, from coordinate 22,740,061 downwards.
CACCAACATCAACATCATCACCAACATCACCAACAACAACAACAACATCAACATCATCAACATCACCAACAACAACATCAACATCATCACCAACATCATCACCAACATCATCAACATCATCAACATCACCAACAACAACATCACCAACATCACCAACATTACCATCATCACCATCATCACCACCATCGCCATTAACACAAACACCATCGTCAACATCATCATCATCATCACCACCATCATCATCACCAACATCACCATCACCGCAAACATCACCCACCACCATCAACACCATCACCACCATCAACACCATCACCACCACCACCACCATCACCACCACCATCACCACCACCATCACCACCACCATCACCACCACCATCACCACCACCACCACGGTTACCATCTGCATGAGCACCATCAGGGCAGAGGGATTTCCCCTCCCCCAGGACCTCACAGAAATGTTCAGCAAATCTGCAAACCTGTTCCTGGGGGGTGGAGGGGGGTGGAGGAGATTGGATCGCCCTCAGTACTTCCTCAACAGATGGCACCTCAGCCAGCCACTCACAGGGGGTGACTTCTTCCAATATTTGAGGCACCGCAGCCTCAGCAGGGTCATCCTCACTTTGTGCCACGATGTTTTCCTGGCTGAGGGATTTCCCCTCCCCCGGGACCTCACAGAAATGCTCAGAAAATCTGCGAACCTGTTCCTGGTGGTGGTCGGAGATTGGATCACCGTTTTTTCCCCCCCTAATGATGGTTAATAGGTGAGGCGCTGCAGGTTACTTTTTTGATGGAGTTAAAAATGGGGATTTGTGATCGCGGGCCACTGAGGCAGACTCCATCTCCTCAGCAACCCGCGACCACCACCCATCCTTGCAGCGCCTCACGGCTCTCCGAACCTCCGAGCGAAGGCTGCGGCAAGCCTCCTCATTCTCCGACGTGGAATTCTGTAGCCGATGACAGTGGGCCTGTCGCTTTTTCTCAGCCAGCCTGAACACCTCCTCTGTCAGCCAGGCTCTCTGGGGAGGTCTGGACCACGTACCCAAAGCAGCCATTGCAGCTGCATGAGTCACAGTCCTAAACCTCGCCCATTTACCCTCGACATCAGGAGGAGTCGGGGACGATGCCAACCCCAGCCGCAAGCGACCATGAAATTCTCGCTTCCAACTTTCATCAGATAACTGAGACCAGGCCACTTTATGTTGGAATGGGGTCCTGGGTGTACACCCACCACCGGAGTGGAAGAATGGCAGGCGCATCTTACAGATGACTAGTCGATGGTCAGAGGGCAGATCAGCTCCACGGTAGGTCGTGGTGTCAAGGACATGGGCTCGCATCCGCTGGTCCGTCACTATGTAGTCCAGCAGATGTTCTTGCTTGGACCCGGCATGCGTCCATGATGTTGTGTGGATGCGCCGATGCCGGAACAGCGTGTTGGTAATTACAAGCCCATGGGCTGCACAAAAATCTAGCAGCCTCCTACCGTTGTTATTGAGCTGATCTGGCCCATGCCCTCCAATCGCTCCAGACCAGGTGCCAGCATCATGACCAACTCGGGCATTGAAGTCACCCAACATGATGACTCTATCCCTAGGGGCCACTTTAGCCAGCACCTGTGACAGGAGGTCACAGAAGGCATCTGACTCATATCGGCCTCTCTCCCCGTGTCTCTCTCCCCGTGTCTCTCCCCCCGTGTCTCTCTCCCCGCGTCTCTCTCTCCACCATGTCTCTCTCTCCCGTGTCTCTCTTTCCCGTGTCTCTCTCCCCGTGTCTCTCTCTCCACGTGTCTCCCCCCCGTGTCTCTCTCTCCCCGTCTCTCCCCGTGTCTCTCTCCCGTGTCTCTCTCTCCCCGTGTCTCTCTCTCCTCGTGTCTCCCCCCTGTGTGTCTCTCTCCCGTGTCTCTCTCTCCCCGTGTCTCTCTCTCCTCGTGTCTCCCCGTGTCTCCCCGTGTCTCTCTCTCTCCTGTGTCTCTCTCCCCCCGTGTCTCCACCCGTGTCTCTCTCTCCCCGTCTCTCCCCGTGTCTCCCCGTGTCTCTCTCTCCCCGTGTCTCTCCCCCCCCCCGTGTCTCTCTCCCCCGTGTCTCTCTCTCCCCGTCTCTCCCCGTCTCTCCCCGTGTCTCTCTCTCCCCGTCTCTCCCCGTGTCTCTCTCTCCCCCGTCTCTCTCTCCCGTGTCTCTCTCTCTCCCCGTGTCTCCCCCCTGTGTGTCTCTCTCCCGTGTCTCTCTCTCCCCGTGTCTCTCTCTCCCCGTGTCTCCCCGTGTCTCTCTCTCTCCTGTGTCTCTCTCCCCCCGTGTCTCCACCCGTGTCTCTCTCTCCCCGTCTCTCCCCGTGTCTCTCTCTCCACCATGTCTCTCTCCCCCCGTGTGTCTCTCTCCCCCCCGTCTCCCCCCCGTGTCTCTCTCTCCCCGTGTGTCTCTCTCTCCGTGTCTCTCTCTCCCCCGTGTCTCTCTCTCTCCCCTCTCCCCACGGCACCAGACGCCACCACCACCACCACCTCCACCACCACCACCACCACCGCTCCACCACCACCAGCACCACCACCTCCCCGACGCCGCCACCGCCCGCTGATCGACCTCTCCGTGATCCGCCACCGCGGCTTCGTGGTCTATGCGGTGTCGGCCACGCTCATGGTGCTGGGCCTGTTCGTGCCGCCCGTCTTCGTGGTGAGCTACGCCAGGCACCTGGGCACGCCGGACCCCAAGGCGGCGTTCCTCCTCTCCGTCATCGGCCTCGTGGACGTCTTCGCCCGGCCGGCAACGGGCCTCGTCACGGGCGTGGAGCGAGTGCGGCCATACTCCGCCTACCTGCTCAGGTGCAGCACGTGGTGGTGGTGGTGGTGGTGGTGGTGGGTGGTGGTGGTGGTGGTGGGTGGTGGTGGAGAGACACGGGGAGAGAGAGACACGGGGAGAGAGAGACACGGGGAGAGAGAGACACGGGGAGAGAGAGACACGGGGAGAGAGAGACACGGGGAGAGAGAGACACGGGGAGAGAGAGACACGGGGAGAGAGAGACACGGGGAGAGAGAGACACGGGGAGAGAGAGACACGGGGAGAGAGAGACACGGGGAGAGAGAGACACGGGGAGAGAGAGACACGGGGAGAGAGAGACACGGGGAGAGAGAGACACGGGGAGAGAGAGACACGGGGAGAGAGAGACACGGGGAGAGAGAGACACGGGGAGAGAGAGACACGGGGAGAGAGAGACACGGGGAGAGAGAGACACGGGGAGAGAGAGACACGGGGAGAGAGAGACACGGGGAGAGAGAGACACGGGGAGAGAGAGACACGGGGAGAGAGAGACACGGGGAGAGAGAGACACGGGGAGAGAGAGACACGGGGAGAGAGAGACACGGGGAGAGAGAGACACTGGGAGAGAGAGACATTGGGAGAGATGGAGAGAGAGACACGTTGAGAGAGAGACACTGAGAGAGAGACACTGAGAGAGAGACACTGAGAGAGAGACACGGGGAGAGAGACACGGGGAGAGAGAGACACGGGGAGAGAGAGACACGGGGAGAGAGAGACACGGGGAGAGAGAGACACGGGGAGAGAGAGACACGGGGAGAGAGACACACGGAGAGAGAGAGACACGAGCCTCCTCACGGGCGTGGAGCGAGTGCGGCCATACTCCGCCTACCTGCTCAGGTGCAGAGGGTGGGGTGGGTGGTGGAGAGACGCGGGGAGAGAGAGAGACACGGGGAGAGAGAGACATTGGGAGAGACACGGGGAGAGAGACACGGGGAGAGAGAGACACGGGGAGAGAGAGACACGGGGAGAGAGAGACACGGGGAGAGAGAGACACGGGGAGAGAGAGACACTGAGAGAGAGAGACACTGGGAGAGATGGAGAGAGAGACACGTTGAGAGAGAGACACTGAGAGAGAGACACTGAGAGAGAGACACGGGGAGAGAGACACGAGCCTCCTCACGGGCGTGGAGCGAGTGCGGCCATACTCCGCCTACCTGCTCAGGTGCAGAGGGTGGGGTGGGTGGTGGTGGAGACACACGGGGAGAGAGAGACATTGGGAGAGAGAGACGCGGGGAGAGAGAGACGCGGGAGAGAGAGACACTGGGAGAGACACGGGGAGAGAGAGACACTGGGAGAGAGAGACACGGGGAGAGAGAGACATTGGGAGAGAGAGACGCGGGGAGAGAGAGACGCGGGAGAGAGAGACACTGGGAGATACGGGGAGAGACACAGGGAGAGAGAGACACTGGGAGAGATGGAGAGAGACACACTGAGAGAGAGACAGGGAGAGAGAGACATTGGGAGAGAGAGACGCGGGGAGAGAGAGACGCGGGAGAGAGAGACACTGGGAGAGACACGGGGAGAGAGAGACACTGGGAGAGAGAGACACGGGGAGAGAGAGACATTGGGAGAGAGAGACGCGGGGAGAGAGAGACGCGGGAGAGAGAGACACTGGGAGATACGGGGAGAGACACAGGGAGAGAGAGACACTGGGAGAGATGGAGAGAGACACACTGAGAGAGAGACAGGGAGAGAGAGACACAGGGAGAGAGAGACACTGGGAGAGATGGAGAGAGACACACTGAGAGAGAGACACGGAGAGAGAGACACAGGGAGAGAGAGACACTGGGAGAGATGGAGAGAGAGACACGGGGAGAGAGAGACACGGGAGAGAGAGACACTGGGAGAGATGGAGAGAGAGACACGGGGTGAGAGAGAGACACGGGGAGAGAGAGACACGGGGAGAGATGGAGAGAGACACGGGGAGAGAGACACACGGGGAGAGAGACACACGGAGAGAGAGACACTGAGAGAGACACGGAGAGAGAGACACTGAGAGAGAGACACTGAGAGAGAGACACTGAGAGAGAGACACTGAGAGAGAGACACTGAGAGAGAGACACTGAGAGAGAGACACTGAGAGAGAGACACGGGGAGAGAGACACTGAGAGAGAGACACTGAGAGAGAGACACTGAGAGAGAGACACTGAGAGAGAGACACTGAGAGAGAGACACTGAGAGAGAGACACTGAGAGAGAGACACTGAGAGAGAGACACTGAGAGAGAGACACTGAGAGAGAGACACTGAGAGAGAGAGACACTGAGAGAGAGAGACACTGAGAGAGAGAGACACTGAGAGAGAGACACTGAGAGAGAGACACTGAGAGAGAGACACTGAGAGAGAGACACTGAGAGAGAGACACTGAGAGAGAGACACTGAGAGAGAGACACTGAGAGAGAGACACTGAGAGAGAGACACTGAGAGAGAGACACTGAGAGAGAGACACTGAGAGAGAGACACTGAGAGAGAGACACTGAGAGAGAGACACTGAGAGAGAGACACTGAGAGAGAGACACTGAGAGAGAGACACTGAGAGAGAGACACGAGCCTCCTCACGGGCGTGGAGCGAGTGCGGCCATACTCCGCCTACCTGCTCAGGTGCAGCACGTGGTTGGGGGTGGGTGGTGACGGTGGTGGTGAGATACGGGGAGAGAGAGACATTGGGAGAGAGACGGGGAGAGAGAGACACGGGGAGAGAGAGACACGGGGAGAGAGAGACACGGGAAGAGAGACACGGGGAGAGAGAGACGCGGGGAGAGAGAGACACGGGGAGAGAGAGACACGGGGAGAGAGAGACTCTGGGAGAGACGGGGAGAGACACTGGGAGAGAGAGACGGTGAGAGAGACACGGTGAGAGAGACACACGGGGAGAGAGAGACGCGGGGAGAGAGACGCGGGGAGAGAGAGACGCGGGGAGAGAGAGAGACACGGGGAGAGAGAGACACGGGGAGAGATGGAGAGAGACACGGGGAGAGAGACACGAGCCTCCTCACGGGCGTGGAGCGAGTGCGGCCATACTCCGCCTACCTGCTCAGGTGCAGCACGTGGTGGTGGGGTGGGTGGTGACGGTGGTGGTGAGATACGGGGAGAGAGAGACATTGGGAGAGAGACGGGGAGAGAGACACGGGGAGAGAGAGACACGGGGAGAGAGAGACACTGGGAGAGAGAGAGACACAGGGAGAGAGAGACACTGGGAGAGATGGAGAGAGACACAGGGAGAGACACGGGGTGAGAGAGAGACACGGGGAGAGAGAGACACTGGGAGAGAGAGACACTGGGAGAGATGGAGAGAGAGACACGGGGTGAGAGAGAGACACGGGGAGAGAGAGACACTGGGAGAGAGAGAGAGACACAGGGAGAGAGAGACACTGGGAGAGATGGAGAGAGACACAGGGAGAGACACGGGGAGAGAGAGACACTGGGAGAGAGAGACACTGGGAGAGATGGAGAGAGAGACACGGGGTGAGAGAGAGACACGGAGAGAGAGACACTGGGAGAGAGAGACACTGGGAGAGATGGAGAGAGAGACACAGGGAGAGAGAGACAAGGAGAGAGAGAGACACAGGGAGAGAGAGACACAGGGAGAGAGAGACACTGAGAGAGAGACACGGGGAGAGAGACACTGAGAGAGACACGGGGAGAGAGAGACACGGGGAGAGAGAGACACGGGGAGAGAGACACGGGGAGAGAGACACGGGGTGAGAGAGACACGGTGAGAGAGAGACGGGGAGAGAGAGACACGGGAAGAGAGAGACTCTGGGAGAGACGGGGAGAGAGAGACACTGAGAGAGAGACACGGGGAGAGAGAGACACGGGGAGAGAGAGACATTGGGAGAGAGAGACAGTGAGAGAGAGAGACACTGGGAGACACGGGGAGAGAGAGACACGGTGAGAGAGACACGGGGAGAGAGACACGGGGAGAGAGAGACACGGGGAGAGAGAGACACGGGGAGAGAGAGACACGGGGAGAGAGACACGGGGTGAGAGAGACACGGTGAGAGAGAGACGGGGAGAGAGAGACACGGGAAGAGAGAGACTCTGGGAGAGACGGGGAGAGAGAGACACTGAGAGAGAGACACGGGGAGAGAGAGACACGGGGAGAGAGAGACATTGGGAGAGAGAGACACTGAGAGAGAGAGACACTGGGAGACACGGGGAGAGAGAGACACGGTGAGAGAGACACGGGGAGAGAGAGACACGGGGAGAGAGAGACACGGGGAGAGAGAGACACGGGGAGAGAGAGACACGGGGAGAGAGAGACACGGGGAGAGAGAGACACGGGGAGAGAGAGACACGGGGAGAGAGAGACACGGGGAGAGAGAGACACGGGGAGAGAGAGACACGGGGAGAGAGAGACACGGGGAGAGAGAGACACGGGGAGAGAGAGACACGGGGAGAGAGAGACACGGGGAGAGAGACAAGGGGTGAGAGAGACACGGTGAGAGAGAGACACGGGGAGAGAGAGACACGGAGAGAGAGAGAGACATTGGGAGAGAGAGACACGGAGAGAGACACGGGGAGAGAGAGACACGGGGAGAGAGAGACATTGGGGGAGAGACACGGGGAGAGAGAGACACGGGGAGAGATGGAGAGAGACACTGAGAGAGAGACACGGGGAGAGAGACACTGGGAGAGAGAGACACTGGGAGAGATGGAGAGAGAGACACGGGGTGAGAGAGAGACACGGGGAGAGAGAGACACTGGGAGAGAGAGAGAGACACAGGGAGAGAGAGACACTGGGAGAGATGGAGAGAGACACAGGGAGAGACACGGGGAGAGAGAGACACTGGGAGAGAGAGACACTGGGAGAGATGGAGAGAGAGACACGGGGTGAGAGAGAGACACGGAGAGAGAGACACTGGGAGAGAGAGACACTGGGAGAGATGGAGAGAGAGACACAGGGAGAGAGAGACACGGAGAGAGAGAGACACAGGGAGAGAGAGACACAGGGAGAGAGAGACACTGAGAGAGAGACACGGGGAGAGAGACACTGAGAGAGACACGGGGAGAGAGAGACACGGGGAGAGAGAGACACGGGGAGAGAGACACGGGGAGAGAGACACGGGGTGAGAGAGACACGGTGAGAGAGAGACGGGGAGAGAGAGACACGGGAAGAGAGAGACTCTGGGAGAGACGGGGAGAGAGAGACACTGAGAGAGAGACACGGGGAGAGAGAGACACGGGGAGAGAGAGACATTGGGAGAGAGAGACAGTGAGAGAGAGAGACACTGGGAGACACGGGGAGAGAGAGACACGGTGAGAGAGACACGGGGAGAGAGACACGGGGAGAGAGAGACACGGGGAGAGAGAGACACGGGGAGAGAGAGACACGGGGAGAGAGAGACACTGGGAGAGAGAGACACTGGGAGAGATGGAGAGAGAGACACGGGGTGAGAGAGAGACACGGAGAGAGAGACACTGGGAGAGAGAGACACTGGGAGAGATGGAGAGAGAGAGACACAGGGAGAGAGAGACACGGAGAGAGAGAGACACAGGGAGAGAGAGACACAGGGAGAGAGAGACACTGAGAGAGAGACACGGGGAGAGAGACACTGAGAGAGACACGGGGAGAGAGAGACACGGGGAGAGAGAGACACGGGGAGAGAGACACGGGGAGAGATGGAGAGAGAGACACAGGGAGAGAGAGACTCGGAGAGAGAGAGACACAGGGAGAGAGAGACACTGAGAGAGAGACACGGGGAGAGAGACACTGAGAGAGACACGGGGAGAGAGAGACACGGGGAGAGAGAGACACGGGGAGAGAGACACGGGGAGAGAGACACGGGGTGAGAGAGACACGGTGAGAGAGAGACGGGGAGAGAGAGACACGGGAAGAGAGAGACTCTGGGAGAGACGGGGAGAGAGAGACACTGAGAGAGAGACACGGGGAGAGAGAGACACGGGGAGAGAGAGACATTGGGAGAGAGAGACAGTGAGAGAGAGAGACACTGGGAGACACGGGGAGAGAGAGACACGGTGAGAGAGACACGGGGAGAGAGACACGGGGAGAGAGAGACACGGGGAGAGAGAGACACGGGGAGAGAGACACGGGGTGAGAGAGACACGGTGAGAGAGAGACGGGGAGAGAGAGACACGGGAAGAGAGAGACTCTGGGAGAGACGGGGAGAGAGAAACACTGAGAGAGAGACACGGGGAGAGAGAGACACGGGGAGAGAGAGACATTGGGAGAGAGAGACACTGAGAGAGAGAGACACTGGGAGACACGGGGAGAGAGAGACACGGTGAGAGAGACACGGGGAGAGAGAGACACGGTGAGAGAGAGACACGGGGAGAGAGAGACACGGGGAGAGAGAGACACGGGGAGAGAGAGACACGGGGAGAGAGAGACACGGGGAGAGAGAGACACGGGGAGAGAGAGACACGGGGAGAGAGAGACACGGGGAGAGAGAGACACGGGGAGAGAGAGACACGGGGAGAGAGAGACACGGGGAGAGAGAGACACGGGGAGAGAGACAAGGGGTGAGAGAGACACGGTGAGAGAGAGACACGGGGAGAGAGAGACACGGAGAGAGAGAGACATTGGGAGAGAGAGACACGGAGAGAGACACGGGGAGAGAGAGACACGGGGAGAGAGAGACATTGGGGGAGAGACACGGGGAGAGAGAGACACGGGGAGAGATGGAGAGAGACACTGAGAGAGAGACACGGGGAGAGAGACACTGGGAGAGAGAGACACTGGGAGAGATGGAGAGAGAGACACGGGGTGAGAGAGAGACACGGGGAGAGAGAGACACTGGGAGAGAGAGAGAGACACAGGGAGAGAGAGACACTGGGAGAGATGGAGAGAGACACAGGGAGAGACACGGGGAGAGAGAGACACTGGGAGAGAGAGACACTGGGAGAGATGGAGAGAGAGACACGGGGTGAGAGAGAGACACGGAGAGAGAGACACTGGGAGAGAGAGACACTGGGAGAGATGGAGAGAGAGACACAGGGAGAGAGAGACACGGAGAGAGAGAGACACAGGGAGAGAGAGACACAGGGAGAGAGAGACACTGAGAGAGAGACACGGGGAGAGAGACACTGAGAGAGACACGGGGAGAGAGAGACACGGGGAGAGAGAGACACGGGGAGAGAGACACGGGGAGAGAGACACGGGGTGAGAGAGACACGGTGAGAGAGAGACGGGGAGAGAGAGACACGGGAAGAGAGAGACTCTGGGAGAGACGGGGAGAGAGAGACACTGAGAGAGAGACACGGGGAGAGAGAGACACGGGGAGAGAGAGACATTGGGAGAGAGAGACAGTGAGAGAGAGAGACACTGGGAGACACGGGGAGAGAGAGACACGGTGAGAGAGACACGGGGAGAGAGACACGGGGAGAGAGAGACACGGGGAGAGAGAGACACGGGGAGAGAGAGACACGGGGAGAGAGAGACACGGGGAGAGAGAGACACTGGGAGAGAGAGACACTGGGAGAGATGGAGAGAGAGACACGGGGTGAGAGAGAGACACGGAGAGAGAGACACTGGGAGAGAGAGACACTGGGAGAGATGGAGAGAGAGACACAGGGAGAGAGAGACACGGAGAGAGAGAGACACAGGGAGAGAGAGACACAGGGAGAGAGAGACACTGAGAGAGAGACACGGGGAGAGAGACACTGAGAGAGACACGGGGAGAGAGAGACACGGGGAGAGAGAGACACGGGGAGAGAGACACGGGGAGAGAGACACGGGGTGAGAGAGACACGGTGAGAGAGAGACGGGGAGAGAGAGACACGGGAAGAGAGAGACTCTGGGAGAGACGGGGAGAGAGAGACACTGAGAGAGAGACACGGGGAGAGAGAGACACGGGGAGAGAGAGACATTGGGAGAGAGAGACAGTGAGAGAGAGAGACACTGGGAGACACGGGGAGAGAGAGACACAGTGAGAGAGACACGGGGAGAGAGACACGGGGAGAGAGAGAGACACGGGGAGAGAGAGACACGGGGAGAGAGAGACACGGGGAGAGAGACACGGGGTGAGAGAGACACGGTGAGAGAGAGACGGGGAGAGAGAGACACGGGAAGAGAGAGACTCTGGGAGAGACGGGGAGAGAGAGACACTGAGAGAGAGACACGGGGAGAGAGAGACACGGGGAGAGAGAGACACGGGGAGAGAGAGACACGGGGAGAGAGAGACACGGGGAGAGAGAGACACGGGGAGAGAGAGACACGGGGAGAGAGAGACACGGGGAGAGAGAGACACGGGGAGAGAGAGACACGGGGAGAGAGAGACACGGGGAGAGAGAGACACGGGGAGAGAGAGACACGGGGAGAGAGAGACACGGGGAGAGAGACAAGGGGTGAGAGAGACACGGTGAGAGAGAGACACGGGGAGAGAGAGACACGGAGAGAGAGAGACATTGGGAGAGAGAGACACGGAGAGAGACACGGGGAGAGAGAGACACGGGGAGAGAGAGACATTGGGGGAGAGACACGGGGAGAGAGAGACACGGGGAGAGATGGAGAGAGACACTGAGAGAGAGACACGGGGAGAGAGACACTGGGAGAGAGAGAGACACTGGGAGAGATGGAGAGAGAGACACGGGGTGAGAGAGAGACACGGGGAGAGAGAGACACTGGGAGAGAGAGAGAGACACAGGGAGAGAGAGACACTGGGAGAGATGGAGAGAGACACAGGGAGAGACACGGGGAGAGAGAGACACTGGGAGAGAGAGACACTGGGAGAGATGGAGAGAGAGACACGGGGTGAGAGAGAGACACGGAGAGAGAGACACTGGGAGAGAGAGACACTGGGAGAGATGGAGAGAGAGACACAGGGAGAGAGAGACACGGAGAGAGAGAGACACAGGGAGAGAGAGACACAGGGAGAGAGAGACACTGAGAGAGAGACACGGGGAGAGAGACACTGAGAGAGACACGGGGAGAGAGAGACACGGGGAGAGAGAGACACGGGGAGAGAGACACGGGGAGAGAGACACGGGGTGAGAGAGACACGGTGAGAGAGAGACGGGGAGAGAGAGACACGGGAAGAGAGAGACTCTGGGAGAGACGGGGAGAGAGAGACACTGAGAGAGAGACACGGGGAGAGAGAGACACGGGGAGAGAGAGACATTGGGAGAGAGAGACAGTGAGAGAGAGAGACACTGGGAGACACGGGGAGAGAGAGACACGGTGAGAGAGACACGGGGAGAGAGACACGGGGAGAGAGAGACACGGGGAGAGAGAGACACGGGGAGAGAGAGACACGGGGAGAGAGAGACACGGGGAGAGAGACACGGGGTGAGAGAGACACGGTGAGAGAGAGACGGGGAGAGAGAGACACGGGAAGAGAGAGACTCTGGGAGAGACGGGGAGAGAGAGACACTGAGAGAGAGACACGGGGAGAGAGAGACACGGGGAGAGAGAGACATTGGGAGAGAGAGACACTGAGAGAGAGAGACACTGGGAGACACGGGGAGAGAGAGACACGGTGAGAGAGACACGGGGAGAGAGAGACACGGGGAGAGAGAGACACGGGGAGAGAGAGACACGGGGAGAGAGAGACACGGGGAGAGAGAGACACGGGGAGAGAGAGACACGGGGAGAGAGAGACACGGGGAGAGAGAGACACGGGGAGAGAGAGACACGGGGAGAGAGAGACACGGGGAGAGAAAGACACGGGGAGAGAGAGACACGGGGAGAGAGAGACACGGGGAGAGAGACAAGGGGTGAGAGAGACACGGTGAGAGAGAGACACGGGGAGAGAGAGACACGGAGAGAGAGAGACATTGGGAGAGAGAGACACGGAGAGAGACACGGGGAGAGAGAGACACGGGGAGAGAGAGACATTGGGGGAGAGACACGGGGAGAGAGAGACACGGGGAGAGATGGAGAGAGACACTGAGAGAGAGACACGGGGAGAGAGACACGGAGAGAGAGACACGGGGTGAGAGACACTGAGAGAGAGACACGGGGTGAGAGACACTGAGAGAGAGACACGGGGAGAGAGACACGGGGTGAGAAAGACACGGTGAGAGAGAGACGGGGAGAGGGAGACACGGGGAGAGAGAGACACGGGGAGAGAGAGACACGGGGAGAGAGAGACACGGGGAGAGAGAGACACGGGGAGAGAGAGACACGGGGAGAGAGAGACACGGGGAGAGATGGAGAGAGACACGGCGAGAGATGGAGAGAGACACGGCGAGAGATGGAGAGAGACACGGCGAGAGATGGAGAGAGACACGGGGAGAGATGGAGAGAGACACGGGGAGAGATGGAGAGAGACACGGGGAGAGATGGAGAGAGACACGGGGAGAGATGGAGAGAGACACGGGGAGAGATGGAGAGACAAACTGGGAGAGATGGAGAGAGACACGGGGAGAGATGGAGAGAGACACGGGGAGAGATGGAGAGAGACACGGGGAGAGATGGAGAGAGACACGGGGAGAGATGGAGAGAGACACGGGGAGAGATGGAGAGAGACACGGGGAGAGATGGAGAGAGACACGGGGAGAGATGGAGAGAGACACGGGGAGAGATGGAGAGAGACACGGGGAGAGATGGAGAGAGACACGGGGAGAGATGGAGAGAGACACTGAGAGAGAGACACTGAGAGAGAGACACTGAGAGAGAGACACTGAGAGAGAGACACTGAGAGAGAGACACTGAGAGAGAGACACTGAGAGAGAGACACTGAGAGAGAGACACTGAGAGAGAGACACGGGGTGATAGAGACACTGGGAGAGAGAGACACTGGGAGAGAGAGACACTGGGAGAGATGGAGAGAGACACGGTGTCAGAGAGACACGGTGAGAGAGACACTGAGAGAGAGACACGGGGAGAGACGGGGAGAGAGAGACACGGAGAGAGAGACACGGGGAGAGATGGAGAGAGACACAGGGAGGGAGAGACACGGGGAGAAAGAGACACGGGGAGAGAGAGACACTGGGAGAGATGGAGAGAGACACAGGGAGAGATGGAGAGAGACACGGGGAGAGAGAGACACGGGGGGAGAGAGACACGGGGAGAGAGAGACACGGGGAGAGAGAGACACGGGGAGAGAGACATGGGGAGAGACTCTCTCACCGTGTCTCAGTCTCCCCGTGTCTCTCTCTCTCCCCGTGTCTCTCTGTCTCCGTGTCTCTCTATCTCCGTGTCTCTCTGTCTCTCTCTCCCCATGTCTCCGTGTCTCTGTCTCCCTGTCCCCGTGTCTCCGCCGAGTAGCTTTGCGATGATCTTCAATGGCACGGCCGACCTCCTGGGCTCCCTGGCCAGCACCTACGCCGGTATAGCCGTGTCTCTCTGTCTCACCGTGTCTCTCTCTCCCCGTGTCTCTCTGTCTCCCTGTCCCCGTGTCTCTGTCTCTCCGCCGAGTAGCTTCGCGATGATCTTCAATGGCACGGCCGACCTCCTGGGCTCCCTGGCCAGCACCTACACCGGTATCGCCGTGTCTCTGTCTCACCGTGTCTCTCTCTCCCCGTGTCTCCGTGTCTCTGTCTCCCTGTCCCCGTGTCTCCACCGAGTAGCTTCGCGATGATCTTCAACGGCACGGCCGACCTCCTGGGCTCCCTGGCCAGCACCTACGCCGGTATCGCCGTGTCTCTGTCTCACCGTGTCTCTCTCACCGTGTCTCTCTCTCCCCGTGTCCCCGTGTCTCTGTCTCTCCGCCGAGTAGCTTCGCGATGATCTTCAACGGCACGGCCGACCTCCTGGGCTCCCTGGCCAGCACCTACGCTGGTATAGCCGTGTCTCTCTGTCTCTCCGTGTCTCTCTGTCTCACCGTGTCTCTCTCTCTCTCCGTGTCTCTGTCTCCCTGTCCCCGTGTCTCCGCCGAGTAGCTTCGCAATGATCTTCAACGGCACGGCCGATCTCCTGGGCTCCCTGGCCAGCACCTACGCCGGTATCGCCGTGTCTCTCTGTCTCACCGTGTCTCTCTCTCTCCCCGTGTCTCAGTGTCTCTGTCTCCCTGTCCCCGTGTCTCCGCCGAGTAGCTTCGCGATGATCTTCAATGGCACGGCCGACCTCCTGGGCTCCCTTACCAGCACCTACGCCGGTATAGCCGTGTCTCTGTCTCACCGTGTCTCTGTCTCACCGTGTCTCTCTCTCCCCGTGTCTCCGTGTCTCTGTCTCTCCGCCGAGTAGCTTCGCGATGATCTTCAACGGCACGGCCGACCTCCTGGGCTCCCTGGCCAGCACCTACGCCGTGTCTCTGTCTCTCTGTCTCACCGTGTCTCTCTCTCCCCGTGTCTCCGTGTCTCTGTCTCTCCGCCGAGTAGCTTCGCGATGATCTTCAATGGCACGGCCGACCTCCTGGGCTCCCTGGCCAGCACCTACGCCGTGTCTCTGTCTCTCTGTCTCACCGTGTCTCTCTGTCTCCCTGTCCCCGTGTCTCCGCCGAGTAGCTTCGCGATGATCTTCAATGGCACGGCCGACCTCCTGGGCTCCCTGGCCAGCACCTACGCCGGTATAGCCGTGTCTCTCTGTCTCTCCGTGTCTCTCTGTCTCACCGTGTCTCTCTCTCTCTCCGTGTCTCTGTCTCCCTGTCCCCGTGTCTCCGCCGAGTAGCTTCGCGATGATCTTCAACGGCACGGCCGACCTCCTGGGCTCCCTGGCCAGCACCTACGCCGGTATAGCCGTGTCTCTCTGTCTCTCCGTGTCTCTCTCTCTCTCCATGTCTCTGTCTCTCCGCCGAGTAGCTTCGCGATGATCTTCAACGGCACGGCCGACCTCCTGGGCTCCCTGGCCAGCACCTACGCCGTGTCTCTGTCTCTCTGTCTCACCGTGTCTCTCTGTCTCCCTGTCCCCGTGTCTCCGCCGAGTAGCTTCGCGATGATCTTCAATGGCACGGCCGACCTCCTGGGCTCCCTGGCCAGCACCTACGCCGTGTCTCTGTCTCTCTGTCTCACCGTGTCTCTGTCTCCCTGTCCCCCTGTCCCCGTGTCTCCCCGTGTCTCCGCCGAGTAGCTTCGCGATGATCTTCAACGGCACGGCCGACCTCCTGGGCTCCCTGGCCAGCACCTACGCCGTGTCTCTGTCTCTCTGTCTCACCGTGTCTCTCTCTCCCCGTGTCTCCGTGTCTCTGTGTCTCCGCCGAGTAGCTTCGCGATGATCTTCAATGGCACGGCCGACCTCCTGGGCTCCCTGGCCAGCACCTATGCCGGTATCGCCGTCTTCTGTGTCTTCTTCGGCATCTCGTACGGGATGGTGGGCGCTCTGCAGTTCGAGGTCCTCATGGGGCTGACGGGGCCGGAGACATTCCCCTCGGCGCTCGGACTCGTCCTCCTGATGGAGGCCGGAGCCGTACTCGTCGGACCTCCTGGAGCGGGTGAGGGGTGGTGGTGGTGGTGGGTGGTGGTGGTGACGGTGGTGGTGGTGGGTGGTGACGGTGGTGGTGGTGGTGGTGGTAGTGGTGGTAGTGGTGGTAGTAGTAGTAGTGGTGGTAGTGGTAGTAGTGGTGGTAGTGGTGCTGGTGGTGGTGGTGGTAGTGGTGGTGGTAGTGGTGGTGGTAGTAGTGGTAGTAGTAGTGGTAGTAGTAGTGGTAGTGATGGTAGTAGTAGTGGTAGTGATGGTAGTAGTGGTAGTAGTAGTGGTAGTGATGGTAGTAGTAGTGGTAGTGATGGTAGTAGTGGTAGTAGTAGTGGTAGTAGTAGTGGTAGTAGTAGTAGTGGTAGTAGTAGTGATGGTAGTGGTAGTAGTGGTAGTAGTAGTGGTATTAGTAGTGGTAGTAGTGGTAGTGGTAGTAGTGGTAGTAGTGGTAGTAGTAGTGGTAGTAGTGGTAGTAGTAGTGGTAGTGATGGTAGTAGTAGTGGTAGTGATGGTAGTGATGGTAGTGATGGTAGTAGTAGTGGTAGTAGTGGTAGTAGTGGTGGTAGTAGTGGTAGTAGTAGTAGTGGTAGTAGTGGTAGTAGTAGTGGTAGTGATGGTAGTGGTAGTAGTGGTAGTAGTAGTGGTAGTGATGGTAGTAGTAGTAGTGGTAGTAGTAGTGGTAGTGATGGTAGTAGTAGTAGTGTTAGTAGTGGTAGTAGTAGTGGTAGTAGTAGTGGTAGTGATGGTAGTAGTAGTAGTGGTAGTAGTAGTGGTAGTAGTAGTAGTGGTAGTAGTGGTAGTAGTGGTAGTAGTAGTGGTAGTAGTAGTGGTAGTAGTGGTGGTAGTGATGGTAGTAGTAGTAGTAGTAGTGTTAGTAGTAGTGGTAGTGATGGTAGTGATGGTAGTAGTGGTGGTAGTAGTAGTGGTAGTAGTAGTGGTAGTAGTGGTGGTAGTGATGGTAGTGATGGTAGTAGTAATAGTAGTGTTAGTAGTAGTGGTAGTGATGGTAGTGATGGTAGTGGTGGTAGTGTTAGTAGTAGTGGTAGTAGTGGTAGTGATGGTAGTAGTGATGATAGTGATGGTAGTGATATCATCTCAACACCTGACCACAATCCCATCACCGGTGACCACCCCACCCCCACCCACCCCACCTTCCCCCCACCTTCCCCCCACCTTCCCCCCACCTTCCCCCCACCTTCCCCCCACCAGGTCGCCTGGTGGACTACACCCACAGCTACGTGTACATCTTCTACCTGGCAGGCGCCGAGGTGCTCTTGGCCGGCCTCGTCCTAGCCCTGGGGGCTCTTCTGTGCCTCAGGGGCAACCACAACCACCAGCACGACCACGCCCACCAACACGTGGGCGGGGCAGCAGCGGCGGTGGGCGGGGCAACGGCGGGGGCGACCAATGGGCAGGGAGACACGGAGACGCGCGTGTGACGTAGGGGGGGGGGGGGTGTGTGGGGGGGGGGGGGTGTGGGGGTCTGACTAGCCACTCAGCTACTCACTCAGCTACTCACTCACTCAGCTACTCACTCACTCAGCTACTCACTCAGCTACTCACTCACCTACTCACTCACTCAGCTACTCACTCACTCACTCACCTACTCACTCAGCTACTCACTCACTCAGCTACTCACTCAGCTACTCACTCAGCTACTCACTCAGCTACTCACTCACTCAGCTACTCACTCACTCAGCTACTCACTCAGCTACTCACTCACCTACTCACTCACTCAGCTACTCACTCAGCTACTCACTCACCTACTCACTCACTCAGCTACTCACTCACTCAGCTACTCACTCAGCTACTCACTCAGCTACTCACTCACTCAGCTACTCACTCAGCTACTCACTCAGCTACTCACTCAGCTACTCACTCAGCTACTCACTCACTCAGCTACTCACTCAGCTACTCACTCAGCTACTCACTCACCTACTCACCCACTCAGCTACTCACTCAGCTACTCACTCAGCTACTCACTCACTCAGCTACTCACTCAGCTACTCACTCAGCTACTCACTCACTCAGCTACTCACTCACTCAGCTACTCACTCAGCTACTCACTCACCTAATCACTCACTCACCTACTCACCTACTCACTCACTCACCTACCCACTCACCTACTCACTCAGCTACTCACTCACTCAGCTACTCACTCAGCTACTCACTCAGCTACTCACTCAGCTACTCACTCACTCAGCTACTCACTCAGCTACTCACTCACTCACCTACTCACTCACTCACCTACTCACTCAGCTACTCACTCACCTACTCACTCACCAACCTGCTCACTCACTCACCTACACACTCAGCTACTCACTCAGCTACTCACTCACCTACTCACTCACCAACCTGCTCACCTACTCACTCACTCACTCACCTACTCACTCACCTACTCACTCAGCTACTCACTCAGCTACTCACTCAGCTACTCACTCACCAACCTGCTCACCTACTCACTCACTCACTCACCTACTCACTCACCTACTCACTCAGCTACTCACTCACCTACTCACTCAGCTACTCACTCAGCTACTCACTCAGCTACTCACTCAGCTACTCACTCACTCAGCTACTCACTCACCTACTCACTCAGCTACTCACTCACTCACTCACCAACCTACTCACTCACTCACTCAGCTACTCACTCAGCTACTCACTCAGCTACTCACTCAGCTACTCACTCACCAACCTGCTCACCTACTCACTCACTCACCTACTCACCTACTCACTCACCTACTCACTCACTCACCTACTCACTCACCTACTCACTCACCTACTCACTCACCTACTCACTCACCTACTCACTCGCCTACTCACTCACTCACTCGCCTACTCACTCAGCTACTCACTCACCAACCTACTCACTCACTCACCTACACACTCACCTACTCACTCACTCACTCACCCACTCAGCTAAACACTCACCTACTCACTCACTCACCTACCCACTCAGCTACACACTCACTCACCTACCCACTCAGCTACACACTCACTCACCTACTCACTCACTCACCCACTCAGCTACTCACTCACCTACTCACTCACTCACCTACTCACCTACTCACTCACCTGCTCACCTACCCACTCAGCTACTCACTCACCAACCTGCTCACCTACTCACTCACCTACTCACTCACCAACCTGCTCACCTACTCACTCACCTACTCACTCACTCACCTACTCACTCACCTACTCACTCACTCACCTACCCACTCAGCTACACACTCACTCACCTACTCACTCACTCACCCACTCAGCTACTCACTCACCTACTCACTCACTCACTCACCTACTCACCTACCCACTCAGCTACTCACTCACCTACTCACTCACCAATCTGCTCACCTACTCACTCACCTACACACTCACCTACTCACTCACCTACTCACTCACCCACTCAGCTACTCACTCAGCTACTCACTCACCTACTCACTCACCTACTCACCTACTCACTCACCTACCTGCCTACCCACTCACCTACTCACTCACCTACCTGCTCACCCGCTCACCCATTCACCTACCTGCTCACCCACTCACCTACCTGCTCACCCACTCACTCACCCACTCACTCACCCACTCACCCACCCAATCACTCACCCACTCATTCACTCATTCACCCACTCACTCACTCACCCACTCACTCACTCACCCACTCACTCACCCACTCACTCACCCACTCACTCACCCATCCACCCACTCACTCACGCACTGTGTGTGTGAGTGGGGAGCGGTGGTGCAGTGGTTAGCGCACTGTGTGTGAGTGGGGAGTGGTGGTGCAGTGGTTAGCGCACTGTGTGTGTGTGGGGAGTGGTGGTGCAGTGGTTAGCGCACTGTGTGTGTGAGTGGGGAGTGGTGGTGCAGTGGTTAGCGCACTGTGTGTGTGAGTGGGGAGTGGTGGTGCAGTGGTTAGCGCACTGTGTAAGTGTGGGCAGTGGTGGTCACGTGGAAGGGAGAGACAAAGGCGGCCGTGCGTGGTGCTGTATGTAGCCACAGTGCCGGTAGCCTTCATA
Source organism: Petromyzon marinus (assembly GCF_048934315.1). Taxonomy (NCBI): domain Eukaryota; kingdom Metazoa; phylum Chordata; class Hyperoartia; order Petromyzontiformes; family Petromyzontidae; genus Petromyzon; species Petromyzon marinus. Next base: position 22,719,991 of record NC_133745.1, on the reverse strand, counting down.
GGTGCTCGCGAGCAGCACTTGCCCCTACAGCCCTGCTAGAGGCTACCTGGGGGAGCTTTGTCTGTGTGTGTCTAACACTGCACTTGCCCCTACAGCCCTGCTAGAGGCTACCTGGGGGAGCTTTGTCTGTGTGTCTAACACAGCACTTGCGCTTACAGCCCCCTGCTAGAGGCTACCTGGGGGAGCTTTGTCTGTGTGTCTAACACAGCACTTGCCCCTACAGCCCTGCTAGAGGCTACCTGGGGGAGCTTTGTCTCTTCATGGAAGTCGAAAATTAAAGTCGCCACCCAAACTGCTAACCGAGCCGTGTCGATTTGTGAACAACACCACCATCATCATCATCACCACCACCACCATCATCACCATCATCACCACCACCATCATCACCACCACCACCATCACCACCACCATCATCACCACCACCACCACCACCATCACCACCACCACCATCATCATCACCACCACCACCATCATCACCATCATCACCACCACCATCATCATCACCATCATCACCACCACCATCATCACCACCACCACCATCACCACCACCATCATCACCACCACCACCACCACCATCACCACCACCACCATCATCATCACCACCACCATCATCACCACCACCACCACCATCATCACCATCACCACCATCACCACCACCATCATCACCACCACCACCACCACCATCACCACCACCACCATCATCATCA